>NC_052962.1:4134535-4319535 GCF_013358895.1 Oreochromis aureus | reverse complement strand
TTTACTCAGAACTGTGGAAGTGAAGTCAGGAGATGAGGTGGAGGAGAGTGCAGAGTTACAGTTTTCTTCCTTCAGTTCCACAGCATGAAATTCCCACGTTCTTTGGTAGGGTGTTTTTGGGGTGATATGTCATTCAAGGAATTCAATTTTGGTTTCATCTGACCAGTTGATAGTCTCCCAGTATCTCCCAGGCTTGCATCCAGGCCATAGCAGTTGAGTGCGCAACATACTGTTTGCTTTGAAACATTTGTGCCTGTTGATTGCAGGTCTTTCTGTAGCTCTCCCCAAATGGTCCATAGACAACTCGTCTGATAATTAGTTTCATTTCTCTGTCTGAAACCTTGCAGGGAGCACCTGGTTGTGGGTGATTTCTGGTGACATTGTGTTTTTTCCACTTCCAGATTATGGCCCCAGTGGTGCTCAGTAGTAATGGGACATACTGTACTGTACTGAATGTGCTGAGAAATCCAGGAAGTCTTTTATGAGGCACTTGTTGAGGCTTGCTTCTTCAAGAGCGAGTGACATTACTGATGATGTTTCAGAAAGTGGTTTGGGTGCTGGTGTGATTTATGAACATGTAAAGCACAATGGATTCCTGAAAAAAACTGCTATTAGTGCTAGTTTCACCTTTGATATAGAGGAACTTGTTTTTTACTTGTTTTTATGGAACCTGCTGAAAGGAGGTTTTCCCTTTATGACAACACTTTCAACTCTTCTCTCTCAATGACGTACTGCCCATACTATTCACAAGTCTTTTCTTTTTTTTATTCCAAGGTGTAGTTATTGTGTGCCAAGCAACTTGGGTACAACATCATGTGATATAGGCAGGTGCATATATTCAAGCCTCTATAGCAGGGGTCGGCAACCTGCGTGCGGCTCTTTAGTCCTTTTAGTGCGGCTCCGTGTGGTTTGGGAAAATAAATTAGTTTTTTTTAAGTAATTAGCTGAAGTGTATTTTATTTATGTTAGTTCTTTTTTAACTTGTAGTTCTAAATTGGAAGATTATTGTGATATTGAAATATAAATATAAAATTATATTCTATTATTTTTTGATTGCTCAAAATAAGCGTCACACTTGCGGAAGCCGATATACCCACCGAAACGCCGTGCATTTATCGAGACTTTCAACCCCAGGTAGGCCAATTATGGATCTTCGGATCCACATTATGTCAGCAGCTGTTCTCCACCGTGAACTATGTTAAAAACAAACACCGCTCACGCCTCACAGATGACAGCTTACAGTCCTGTGTAAAGATGAAAGTCACTTCGTACAGCCCCGATTTCCAGACGCTGTGCGCAGAGGTTCAGGAGCAGAAGTCCCATTGTAAACATACCACGGCAGACCCGATGATGTTTCCATGAGCATGCTTTTCAGCATCTCTTTATTGACCACTTTTCACACACAGTTGCTGTATGCATACAGCCGGCTCTAGCTTTTCAGCTCACAGCCCGACACATACCATCACAACAGCATAGACAGCACAGACGTTTAGGCGGCGAGGCGTGATTGCCGGTGCCGCTCAGGTACGTCCGCCTCCCCACACATTAACCAGGTAAAATACATATTTAGGCAGAATTTTGCAAATATCTATTTTTCATTTTTCAGCGGCATAGTGCTTTTTTTCCAATTATGTTTTTAAAAGTCAGGTCAAAAGCCCACAGGCAATATAAGGGTGGCGGCTCACAACAGTTTTTGTTTGCTACATGGATCATTTTAGTTCAGCTGGGTGTCTTTCCTTTTGTTATATTTCTTTAAGAGTTCAAAATGTGTTAATTACATAAATAAAATGTAATTTTCTCTATAGCACTTCATGGATTTCATAAGCAACACACCTTAGTTGTTCACACAAAGCATAAAGGTAAAAAACAATATATACAGTTTTATCTTCATTTTAGATGTCAAAAAGTATTTGCGGCTCCCAGTGTTTTCTTTTGTGTGGAAACCGGGTCCAAATGGCTCTTTGGGTGTTAAAGGTTGCTGACCCCTGCTCTATAGGTTTGCTGTGGGATACTCGTACATCCCAGCTTCTCAGCACCATGTGTGAGGCTTTTCTCCAAAGCTGGAGATATTACTACGAACTAGAGAAACTGGGTGAGTCGAGCACAATTGAAATTTTTTTCATTTCTTAATAAAAAGGAATAAATCACCATTGCTACAGTATTCTTAAGCACAATCACTGTCCTGTCATTTCAAAACACTGGAACTTTTTAAACATAAACCTCTCATGTCAAGGGATTAACTTAAACACTGAGTGAAATCTTACTATCAATGTCAACCTCTGTTAGCATTGCTTACACATTAATCACAAAAATTAAATGAAAAAAAAAATCAAATTCTGTTCATCGAATTTCTATTCGCCCGTGAATTTTGTGGGTTATCTGTAATCAGAGCACCACCTGTTTGGTGGTTGGTTGTTGGTATTGTCCTGTTTTCATGTGTCATCCTAAAAAAAAAAGCCCCTCAATTTCAGTATGGGTGAAATTCAGTTGATAAAGACAGTAGACATGCAGTTTATTGCACTTTAAGTTGTTAATTACATAAAGGATAAAAGAAGCACTCAAACTATTAGCATGTGAGTTAATTTAACTGAAAAGGCTCTTATGTCCCCATCTAGATACTGTCATACCTTAAAACTTCAGAGCCCTACATTAAAAAGTTCTTCATATTATGGATGGTACAAGCAATCAGTCACTGTCCCTGCTCATGGTCCTCCTCTGAGTTTTCTCTGAGTGACTCTCCTTCCACAGTTCTGCTTCCTGAAGTATAGACAATGGTTGAAAGTGTGAGGTAGAAAACCTTGCTGTTCGCTACAAAGGACAGCGAATACAAGTTTTGTTTTGGAAGGGATACAATTCCTGTGCATTTCTGAAATCCTACAAAATCAATGTTAAGACTCTCAATCTGAAGAAATATTATCATTTATAATTGTGGCATCAATAGAAAGCCCAGGAGCGCAGCAGGAGTCATATCAATTGCATAAATTGCTGTTGGAAAATAATAATATGATATAATGTGTATGAGAATGTATTCTACACAATACATGAGAGCCCACACACGTGTGTGTTTGTATTTAGAGCCTGTTGAAAAGAAAGTGCAAACATGTGACACTGATCCTCTATATCAAGGCACACATAATCTTTTAACACTTAATAATAGAATAGAATAAAATAGCCCTTTATTGTTATTATATATGTTTAAAGAAATTGTCGGTGCTCCACACTGACTGTGCTGGATTCAAGCAAAACACAGAATTCAGAACAGAGGGCAAGAAGATAGGAAGGAGAGATAGCAGCCAGATACAGAGAGAAAGAATGCCAGATGCAATAGATCAGTGGTTCTCAAACTTTTCACAATGAGTACCACCTCATAAAATATATGGTTCTTAAAGTACCACCATTATGACCAACATTAAAGTACAGTAGTATAGGCCTATTTAACACCACATATAGTTTACACGAGAAAACTTTATTTCTTATATTAATGTTATTTATTTTAACTGTCATAAACAGGATGTGACAAGTGATAATAATACCAAGTGTACTGCATTAAAACATTCACAGCAGGTAGGATATCCGGTCTTTAAGTGATGATGTGATAAACCCTGCTTCCTGTTTTTAACATGTTCTATTTAATCTCAACAAGCCCCTAAAAAAAGTCAGTGATCACTGTCGGCCTCTCTCAGTTTTTGTTACCACTGTTTATTTCAAAGCTTAGTCTTTTGAACCTTGCGATGTAACTACTGCCCAGCCCATGCAGCAGTATATTAATGACTAACCTCGTATTGTGGATGGATTATATCAGTTGTTCTCTTGACCGAAGTTTGGTCCATTTACAGCATCCTGCCATGCGATTGCATTTGTCCCTAACCATCAGGAACCCTCACGTTAATGTTTATAGAATGGGAAAAAGTTAGCGTTCATCCTCCAGCTTCCCTGTGTTTATATTATGCTAACTATGGCTGTGTAGCCAGCCACCATGTAGCACATCATTATAGCTGTGTCCCAAAACGTAGGCTGCATCCTCCTGAGGCGGAATTTGTAGACCGATTACGTCACAGCAACGCGATGAAGGCTGTCCCAATTCGTAGACTCCTCCGAATCCGGCCGACAAATGCGTCCTCCTTTTCCCCAGATTTGAAGGATGGGTCGGGTGTATCCTTCGTGGCCCACTATATCTCAGAATTCATCGCGCGGCCCGACCAATTCCAGTTTCCAGCAATGGCGGCAGCTACTTAGTTTTACTATTACTCTTATTACTCTTTCCTGGTCACAAAATAAACTTTTAACATATTTTCGTGCGAGAATGTAGCTGTGTAAACTTCAAATATCTCCTCGGTTTATCAAGACCTCACATATTTGCAAAAGTGCTCCCACGTTTTCGGAGATGTCTGTTACCCACCACATCGATAGCTAGCCGGGGATTTAAGGGTCACTAGAGCCAGCGAGAACACTGGACTCCCGGCTTCATCGTTTTCAGACCCCCGCGGTGATTTTTTCAGTGTTTTATTTGTTCTGGAGTAAATCGGTTTGGCTGAGATCAAATTTATTAGATTAGATTAGATTAAATAAAACTTTATTAATCCCTCGGGTGGGTTCCTCCGGGGTTTTCATACAGCTGAATTGACGTCAAACAGAAAACTGATTAAACAGAATTTATGGTGAGACAGATGGTCGAGAATTTACGGCAGTGTTCTGTTATATTTTAGATAGCAGGGAGCAGAAGGCAGAGTTTATTAAACTCCACCGAGACGGCAGTGACACACATTTAAAGGCTAGACCGTCTCATTTCACAACCACGCACTTCTGGCCTTCTCGGGCTTTGAAGGACCAGGCCCAGGTAGACCGCGAAGGCTGGGTCCTCCGAAGGATGCGGCCTAGATTTTGGGACACAGCTTATATACTAGCTAGCCCAACTTCAGTAACCCTACAAACGTCACTGCTGTTTAGTGTTTTCAAAGGAGTTTGCAAAGAAAAAGCGTCTGGACTTCTTTAAGTTGCTTGAAGACGTTTCACCTCTCATCCGAGAAGCTTCTTCAGTTCTAAGGTCAAATGGCCGAGAGTCCCAGATTTAAACTCAGTGGGAGTATCCCCCCAAGGAGGGACAAAGGACCCCCTGGTGATCCTCTAATCACATGCGCCCATGTGTGGCGCGGTGTGGGACCTAATCAGCCAGGGTTTCGGTGAGCCCATTGTGAAACCTGGCCCCACCTTGTCATGTGAATTCCTGAGGTCAGATGGCCCAGGATGTGAGTGGGCGTTAAGGCGTCTGGGGAGGGAACTCAAAACTGGATTATAGATGGCAGACAGTTGGTGTCATAAACCACCGCCTCTGTTCAAAGATGGTCGCTCACAGTGGACATAGATGGCCTCTTTCACTCCTCTTTCAAACCATCTGCCATGCGCTTGACACTCAGACACAAACTGGTTCACCCGAAAGACAAAACTCCAAAACACAGACTTAACAACGTGGTGTATGCTGTACAGTGCAGCGAGGAATGCCCAGACCTCTACATTGGCGAGACCAAACAGCCACTTCACAAGCGCATGGCACAACATAGAAGAGCCACCTCCACGGGACAAGACTCAGCAGTCCATCTGCATCTTAAGGATAAAGGTCACTCTTTTCGAGGATACCAATGTTCACATTTTGGACAGAGAGGACAGATGGTTTGAAAGAGGAGTGAAAGAGGCCATCTATGTCCACTGTGAGCGACCATCTTTGAACAGAGGCGGTGGTTTACGACACCAACTGTCTGCCATCTATAATCCAGTTTTGAGTTCCCTCCCAGACGCCTTAACGCCCACTCACATCCTGGGCCATCTGACCTCAGGAATTCACATGACAAGGTGGGGCCAGGTTTCACAATGGGCTCACCCAAACCCTGGCTGATTAGGTCCCACACCCGCTTTCACACCTGGGCGCATGTGATTAGAGGATCACCAGGGGTCCTTTGTCCCTCCTTGGGGATACTCCCACTGAGTTTAAATCTGGGACTCTCGGCCATTTGACCTTAGAACTGAAGAAGCTTCTCGGATGAGAGGTGAAACGTCTTCAAGCAACTTAAAGAAGTCCAGACGCTTTTTCGTTGCAAACTCCTTTGACTACGATGACCTGGATGACTGAGAACCTTGACAGACATGTTTAGTGTTTTGTCTTCATTTATGTCAGAAGTGATAGCAGAGCGGTACATTTTAATTTTTCAGAAATCCCTCAATCACAACATGGTATATTATCATCTTCTTCTTCTTCTTCTTCTTCTTCTTCTTCTTCTTCTTCTTCTTCTTCTTCTTCTTCTTCTTCTTCTTCTTCTTCTTCTTCTTCTTCTTCTTCTTCTTCTTCTTCTTCTTCTTCTTCTTCTTCTTCTTCTTCTTCTTCTTCTTCTTCTTCTTCTTCTTCTTCTTCTTCTTCTTATTATTATTATTATTATTATTATTATTATTATTATTATTATTATTATTATCATTATTAGGGCCCGAGCACTGAGAGTGCGAAGGCCCTATTGTATCTGCTCCATTTCTTATTATTATTATTAGGGCCCGAGCACTGAGAGTGCGAAGGCCCTATTGTATCTGCTCTGTTTATTAGTGCCCGAGCACTGAGAGTGCGAAGGCCCTATTGTATCTGCTCCGTTTATTATTATTATTATTAGGGCCCGAGCACTTGAAAAGCGAAGGCCCTATTGTATCTGCTCCGTTTATTATTATTATTATTAGGGCCCGAGCACAAAAGTGCGAAGGCCCTATTGTATCTGCTCTGTTTCTTATTATTATTATTATTATTATTATTATTATTATTATTATTATTATTAGGCCCGAGCACAAAAGTCTGAAGGCCCTATTGTATCTGCTCTGTTTCTTATTATTATTATTATTATTATTATTATTATTATTATTATTATTATTATTATTATTATTATTATTATTATTATTTCGCAAATGAATCGGCCTTTTGAGGGCCTAAACATGCTTTCGAAAACTCATGAAATTTTGCAGACGCGTCAGGTCTGGTGAAAATTTACATATTTTAATGTCCGTGAGACATGTCCAGGGACAATTGGCTCAGTAGCGCCACCTAGAAAAATGAGAAACGCGAGCCCCGAGATGGGTATGACCTACATGAATAAAACTCGAACACATATCTAACGTTCGGAGACGCACATAAAAGTCTATTATGGCCATGTCCTAAACCCAACAGGAAGTCCGCCATTTGGAAGTGAAGGTGACATTTTGGCTCTAATTTTGCCATTTCCATGCCTCGAACTTTTGCGAACTCCTCATTGGAATTTCATCGTACAAGCTTCATATTTGGTCAGTGTCAACTACACACCTGGGCCATGTTAAATTGCGGAGCTTTTGAGTTTTCGGGTTACTGTGAGGCCGTGGCGCCACGGCGAATTTCGATGACTCGCCATGAAAATCTTATTGCCTCTCGTTCTGTCATACATTGTCCGACCTTGACCAAAGTGGACACATATGATAAGGCTCCACCCCTGAACATATTTCAACTGCCATATTTGACACCAGGGACAGCGCCACCTAGTGGGAACAGGAAATGTCATGTTTTACACTTTGGGGTACAGTATTGTAATGGGTGACATCTGCAGCCTCAAATTTCTCCAGGAAAGCCTTAAGGAGTTGGTCTTGGGTTACAGAGAAAACTGTGAGTTTTCGCTGAAGGGTGTGACCCCAGCAGCATGGCGAACATTGAGGTCTCGCCATGAAGAAACAAATTAGTGTAACTCAATGAAATCCAATCTGATCAGTACCAGATTTTACAGGGATGATGTCAGACCCGCCCTGAACAGATTGATATGCCCATTGTCAGGAATACGTAGAGCGCCACCTAGTGGCACCAGGAAATGTCATGTCTTTCATTTTGTTGTACTGATTTTCACAGGGTTCATCGTGGCCACCTCAAAAGCGGTGAATATCACCATCAGTCCCTCTTGATGCTTCAGTGAGAAAATTGTGACTATAAACTGAACGGCGCACCCTGGTGGCAGCGCAGTTCACCATGAAAGATGAAGTGGCTTTTGAGGGGCTTGAAAAGTTTAAAAGTCTTGAAATTTGGCGCACACCTCTAATGTGATGAGGATTTCTTTTTATATGTTCATTTTCCTTGAAGAGCGCAAAATGGCTCCACAGCGCCCCCTACAAAATTTCAAAACAACAGCCCCTGCTCTGTGTTTTATGTATGAGTTTGAAACCTGGCAAGCTTATTGGAGATATCAAGATGTACAAAAAAAGTCTCTTGGAGCAATATCCCAAATCCAACAGGAATTCAGCCATTTTAAAATTAATGTGTAAATTTGGCGACATTTTCCCCTCTTTTCAGGCCTCATACTTTGACGAACTCCTCCAAGGGATTTCATTAGATTTACGCGATCTCCTGTGTGTGGAATCTCAAGACCTTTGTGATGTTAAATTGCGAAGCTTTTACGCTCAGGGAAACGGGGTGGTCATGGCGGCACGTGGAGTTTCAATCACTCGCCAAAAAGCAGTAACCTGCTGTCGCTCAAAAACACAATGTCCAATCTCTCCCAAAGGTCGCAGGCGTGATGAGACTCGAGCTCGGAAATGTTTGTTATGCCATTTGTCAGTAATGGTTAGAGCGCCACCTAGTGGGACGACTATAATAATGGTTGAATGAGATGAAATTTTAGCTGGTGGTTAAATGCATGAATTCCATCAATGTGACATCAGATCGGAAGCGCTGGTTTTAGGTGTTGGGCTTGGCTCGACGCGCCGGGAAGTGAGAGGGCCCTCATATCGCTGCTTGCAGCTTTAATTAGGGCCCGAGCACTGAGAGTGCGAAGGCCCTATTGTATCTGCTCCGTTTCTTATTAGGGCCCGAGCACAAAAGTGCGAAGGCCCTATTGTATCTGCTCTGTTTCTTATTATTATTATTATTATTATTATTATTATTATTATTATTATTATTATTATTATTATTATTTCGGCAAATGAATCGGCCTTTTGAGGGCCTAAACATGCTCGAAAACTCATGAAATTTTGCAGACTCGTCAGGTCTGGTGAAAATTTACGTATTTTAATGTCCGTGAGACATGTCCAGGGAAAATTGGCTCAGTAGCGCCACCTAGAAAAATGAGAAACGCGAGCCCCGAGATGGGTATGACCTACATGTATAAAACTCGAACACATATCTAACGTTCGAGAGGCACATAAAAAGTCTATTATGGCCATGTCCTAAACCCAACAGGAAGTCCGCCATTTGGAAGTGAAGGTGACATTTTGGCTCTAATTTTGCCATTTCCATGCCTCGAACTTTTGCGAACTCCTCATTGGAATTTCATCGTACAAGCTTCATATTTGGTCAGTCTCAACTACACACCTGGGCCATGTTAAATTGCGGAGCTTTTGAGTTTTCGGGTTACTGTGAGGCCGTGGCGCCACGGCGAATTTCGATGACTCGCCATGAAAATCTTATTGCCTCTCGTTCTGTCATACATTGTCCGACCTTGACCAAAGTGGACACATATGATAAGGCTCCACCCCTGAACATATTTCAACTGCCATATTTGACATCAGGGACAGCGCCACCTAGTGGGAACAGGAAATGTCATGTTTTACACTTTGGGGTACAGTATTGTAATGGGTGACATCTGCAGCCTCAAATTTCTCCAGGAAAGCCTTAAGGAGTTGGTCTTGGGTTACAGAGAAAACTGTGAGTTTTCGCTGAAGGGTGTGACCCCAGCAGCATGGCGAACATTGAGGTCTCGCCATGAAGAAACAAATTAGTGTAACTCAATGAAATCCAATCTGATCAGTACCAGATTTTACAGGGATGATGTCAGACCCGCCCTGAACAGATTGATATGCCCATTGTCAGGAATACGTAGAGCGCCACCTAGTGGCACCAGGAAATGTCATGTCTTTCATTTTGTTGTACTGATTTTCACAGGTTCATCGTGGCCACCTCAAAAGCGGTGAATATCACCATCAGTCCCTCTTGATGCTTCAGTGAGAAAATTGTGACTATAAACTGAACGGCGCACCCTGGTGGCAACGCAGTTCACCATGAAAGATGAAGTGGCTTTTGAGGGGCTTGAAAAGTTTAAAAGTCTTGAAATTTGGCGCACACCTCTAATGTGATGAGGGATTTGTTTTATATGTTCATTTTCCTTGAACAGCGCAAAATGGCTCCACAGCGCCCCCTACAAAATTTCAAAACAACAGCCCCTGCTCTGTGTTTTATGTATGAGTTTGAAACCTGGCAAGCTTATTGGAGATATCAAGATGTACAAAAAAAGTCTCTTGGAGCAGTATCCCAAATCCAACAGGAAGTCAGCCATTTTAAAATTAATGTGTAAATTTGGCGACATTTTCCCTCTTTTCAGGCCTCATACTTTGACGAACTCCTCCAAGGGATTTCATTAGATTTACGTGATCTCCTGTGTGTGGAATCTAAAGACCTTTGTGATGTTAAATTGCGAAGCTTTTACGTTCAGGGAAACGGGTGGTCATGGCGGCACGTGGAGTTTCAATCACTCGCCAAAAGCAGTAACCTGCTGTCGCTCAAAAAACACAATGTCCAATCTCTCCCAAAGGTCGCAGGCGTGATGAGACTCGAGCTCGAAATGTTTGTTATGCCATTTGTCAGCAATGGTTAGAGCGCCACCTAGTGGGACGACTATAATAATGGTTGAATGAGATGAAATTTTAGCTGGTGGTTAAATGCATGAATTCCATCAATGTGACATCAGATCGGAAGCGCTGGTTTTAGGTGTTGGGCTTGGCTCGACGCGCCGGGGTGCGAGGGCCCTCATATCGCTGCTTGCAGCTTTAATTATTATTATTATTATTATTATTATTATTATTATTATTCAGGCAAAAGAAGGGCCTTTTTGAGGGCTTTAACATGCTCGAAAACTCTTGGAATTTTGCACACATGCCAGGTCTGGTGAAAAATTTTGTATTTTAATGGTTTTACATATGAGCACTGGGAAATGGCTCTGTAGCGCCACCTATGCCTTGTTAAATGCAGCCCTACAAACACATCGTTTTAGCTACATGTATGAAATTTGGCACACATGTGTATCATGCCAAGACGAACAAAAAAGTCTGTGGGACCATTGACGCAAACCCAACAGGAAGTCCGCCATTTGGAAGTGAACGTGACATTTTGGCTCTAATTTTGCCATTTCCATGCCTCGAACTTTTGCGAACTCCTCATTGGAATTTCATCGCACAAGCTTCATATTTGGTCAGTGTCAACTACACACCTGGGCCATGTTAAATTGCGGAGCTTTTGAGTTTTCGGGATACGGTGAGGCCGTGGCGCCACGGCGAATTTCGATGACTCGCCATGAAAATCTTATTGCCTCTCATTCCTCATACATGGTCCGACGCGGACAAAAGAGCACACATATGATAAGGCTCCACCCCTGAACATATTTCAACTGCCATATTTGACATGAGGGACAGTGCCACCTAGTGGGAACAGGAAATGTCATGTTTTACGCTTTGGTGTACAGTATTGTAATGGGTGACATCTGCAGCCTCAAATTTCTCCAGGAAAGCCTTAAGGAGTTGGTCTTGGGTTACAGTGAAAACTGTGAGTTTTCATGAAGGGTGTGACTCCCAGCACCATGGCGAACATTGATGTCTCGCCATGAAGAAACAAATTAGTATAACTCAATGAAATCCAGTCTGATCAGTACCAGACTTTACAGACATGATGCCAGACCCGCCCTGATCAGATTGATATGCCCATTGTTAGGAATACGCAGAGCGCCACCTACTGGAAACAGGAAATGTCATGTCTTTCATTTTGGTATACTGATTTTCACAGGTTCATCATGGCCACCTCAAAAGCGGTGAATATCACCATCAGTCCCTCATGATGCTTCAGTGAGAAAATTGTGACTTTAAACTGAACGGCGCACCCTGCTGGCCACGCAGTTCACCATGAATAATGAAGTGGATTTTGAGGGGCTTGGAAAGTTTAAAAGTCCTGAAATTTGGCGCACACCTCCAATGTGATGAGCGCTATCCTTTTATGAGATCATTTTCTTTGAATAGCGCAAAATGGCTCCATGGCGCCCCTACAAAATTTCAAACCAACAGCCCCTGCTCTGTGTTTTATCTATAAGTCTGAAACCTGGTAAGCTTATAGGAGATATCAAGATGTACAAAAAGTCTCTTGGAGCAATATCCCAAATCCAACAGGAAGTCAGCCATTTTAAAATTAATGTGTAATTTTGGCAACATTTTCCCCTCCTTTCAGGCCTCATACTTTGACGAACTCCTCCAAGGGATTTCATCAGATTGACCTGATCTTAAGCGCGTGTAATCTAAAGACCTTTGTGATGTTAAATTGCGAAGCTTTTACGTTCAGGGAAACGGGTGGTCATGGTGGCACGTGGAGTTTCAATCACTCGCCAAAAGCAGTAATCTGCTGTCACTCAAAAATACAATGTCCAATCTCTCCCAAAAGTCGCAGGCATGATGAGACTTGAGCTCGGAAATGTTTTTCATGCCATTTGTCAGTAATGGTTAGAGCGCCACCTAGTGGGAGGACTATAATCATGATTGAATGAGATGAAATGTTAGCTGGTGGTTAAATGCATGAATTCCATCAATGTGACATCAGATCGGACGTGCTGGTTGTAGGAGTTGGGCATGGCTCGACGCGCAAAAGTGAGGGCCCTCATAACGCTGCTTGCAGCTTTAATTAGGGCCCGAGCACAAAAGTGCGAAGGCCCTATTGTATCTGCTCTGTTTCTTATTATTATTATTATTATTATTATTATTATTATTATTATTATTATTATTATTATTATTTCGGCAAATGAATCGGCCTTTTGAGGGCCTAAACATGCTCGAAAACTCATGAAATTTTGCAGACGCGTCAGGTCTGGTGAAAATTTACGTATTTTAATGTCCGTGAAGACATGTCCAGGGACAATTGGCTCAGTAGCGCCACCTAGAAAAATGAGAAACGCGAGCCCCGAGATGGGTATGACCTACATGTATAAAACTCGAACACATATCTAACGTTCGGAGACGCACATAAAAGTCTATTATGGCCATGTCCTAAACCCAACAGGAAGTCCGCCATTTGGAAGTGAAGGTGACATTTTGGCTCTAATTTTGCCATTTCCATGCCTCGAACTTTTGCGAACTCCTCATTGGAATTTCATCGCACAAGCTTCATATTTGGTCAGTGTCAACTACACACCTGGGCCATGTTAAATTGCGGAGCTTTTGAGTTTTCGGGGTTACTGTGAGGCCGTGGCGCCACGGCGAATTTCGATGACTCGCCATGAAAATCTTATTGCCTCTCGTTCTGTCATACATTGTCCGACCTTGACCAAAGTGGACACATATGATAAGGCTCCACCCCTGAACATATTTCAACTGCCATATTTGACACCAGGGACAGCGCCACCTAGTGGGAACAGGAAATGTCATGTTTTACACTTTGGGGTACAGTATTGTAATGGGTGACATCTGCAGCCTCAAATTTCTCCAGGAAAGCCTTAAGGAGTTGGTCTTGGGTTACAGAGAAAACTGTGAGTTTTCGCTGAAGGGTGTGACCCCAGCAGCATGGCGAACATTGAGGTCTCGCCATGAAGAAACAAATTAGTGTAACTCAATGAAATCCAATCTGATCAGTACCAGATTTTACAGGGATGATGTCAGACCCGCCCTGAACAGATTGATATGCCCATTGTCAGGAATACGTAGAGCGCCACCTAGTGGCACCAGGAAATGTCATGTCTTTCATTTTGTTGTACTGATTTTCACAGGTTCATCGTGGCCACCTCAAAAGCGGTGAATATCACCATCAGTCCCTCTTGATGCTTCAGTGAGAAAATTGTGACTATAAACTGAACGGCGCACCCTGGTGGCAGCGCAGTTCACCATGAAAGATGAAGTGGCTTTTGAGGGGCTTGAAAAGTTTAAAAGTCTTGAAATTTGGCGCACACCTCTAATGTGATGAGGGATTTCTTTTATATGTTCATTTTCCTTGAAGAGCGCAAAATGGCTCCACAGCGCCCCCTACAAAATTTCAAAACAACAGCCCCTGCTCTGTGTTTTATGTATGAGTTTGAAACCTGGCAAGCTTATTGGAGATATCAAGATGTACAAAAAGTCTCTTGGAGCAATATCCCAAATCCAACAGGAAGTCAGCCATTTTAAAATTAAGGTGTAAATTTGTCGACATTTGCCCCTCTTTTCAGGCCTCATACTTTGACGAACTCCTCCAAGGGATTTCATTAGATTTACGCGATCTCCTGTGTGTGGAATCTAAAGACCTTTGTGATGTTAAATTGCGAAGCTTTTTACGTTCAGGGAAACGGGGGTGGTCATGGCGGCACGTGGAGTTTCAATCACTCGCCAAAAGCAGTAACCTGCTGTCGCTCAAAAACACAATGTCCAATCTCTCCCAAAGGTCGCAGGCGTGATGAGACTCGAGCTCGGAAATGTTTGTTATGCCATTTGTCAGTAATGGTTAGAGCGCCACCTAGTGGGACGACTATAATAATGGTTGAATGAGATGAAATTTTAGCTGGTGGTTAAATGCATGAATTCCATCAATGTGACATCAGATCGGAAGCGCTGGTTTTAGGTGTTGGGCTTGGCTCGACGCGCTACCGTGCGAGGGCCCTCATATCGCTGCTTGCAGCTTTAATTATTATTATTATTATTATTTCGGCAAATGAATCGGCCTTTTGAGGGCCTAAACATGCTCAAAACTCATGAAATTTTGCACACGCGTCAGGTCTGGTGAAAATTTACGTATTTTAATGTCCGTAGACATGTCCAGGGAAAATTGGCTCAGTAGCGCCACCTAGAAAAATGAGAAACGCGAGCCCCGAGATGGGTATGACCTACATGTATAAAACTCGAACACATATCTAACGTTCGAGACGCACAAAAAAAGTCTATTATGGCCATGTCCTAAACCCAACAGGAAGTCCGCCATTTGGAAGTGAAGGTGACATTTTGGCTCTAATTTTGCCATTTCCATGCCTCGAACTTTTTCGAACTCCTCATTGGAATTTCATTGTACAAGCTTCATATTTGGTCAGTGTCAACTACACACCTGGGCCATGTTAAATTGCGGAGCTTTTGAGTTTTCGGGATACGGTGAGGCCGTGGCGCCACGGCGAATTTCGATGACTCGCCATGAAAATCTTATTGCCTCTCGTTCTGTCATACATTGTCCGACCTTGACCAAAGTGGACACATATGATAAGGCTCCACCCCTGAACATATTTCAACTGCCATATTTGACATCAGGGACAGCGCCACCTAGTGGGAACAGGAAATGTCATGTTTTACACTTTGGGGTACAGTATTGTAATGGGTGACATCTGCAGCCTCAAATTTCTCCAGGAAAGCCTTAAGGAGTTGGTCTTGGGTTACAGAGAAAACTGTGAGTTTTCGCTGAAGGGTGTGACCCCAGCAGCATGGCGAACATTGAGGTCTCGCCATGAAGAAACAAATTAGTGTAACTCAATGAAATCCAATGTGATCAGTACCAGATTTTACAGGGATGATGTCAGACCCGCCCTGAACAGATTGATATGCCCATTGTCAGGAATACGTAGAGCGCCACCTAGTGGCACCAGGAAATGTCATGTCTTTCATTTTGTTGTACTGATTTTCACAGGTTCATCGTGGCCACCTCAAAAGCGGTGAATATCACCATCAGTCCCTCTTGATGCTTCAGTGAGAAAATTGTGACTATAAACTGAACGGCGCACCCTGGTGGCAACGCAGTTCACCATGAAAGATGAAGTGGCTTTTGAGGGGCTTGAAAAGTTTAAAAGTCTTGAAATTTGGCGCACACCTCTAATGTGATGAGGGATTTCTTTTATATGTTCATTTTCCTTGAATAGCGCAAAATGGCTCCACAGCGCCCCCTACAAAATTTCAAAACAACAGCCCCTGCTCTGTGTTTTATGTATGAGTTTGAAACCTGGCAAGCTTATTGGAGATATCAAGATGTACAAAAAGTCTCTTGGAGCAATATCCCAAATCCAACAGGAAGTCAGCCATTTTAAAATTAAGGTGTAAATTTGGCGACATTTTCCCCTCTTTTCAGGCCTCATACTTTGACGAACTCCTCCAAGGGATTTCATTAGATTTACGCGATCTCCTGTGTGTGGAATCTAAAGACCTTTGTGATGTTAAATTGCGAAGCTTTTACGTTCAGGGAAACGGGGTGGTCATGGCGGCACGTGGAGTTTCAATCACTTGCCAAAAGCAGTAACCTGCTGTCGCTCAAAAACACAATGTCCAATCTCTCCCAAAGGTCGCAGGCGTGATAAGACTCGAGCTCGAAAATGTTTGTTATGCCATTTGTCAGTAATGGTTAGAGCGCCACCTAGTGGGACGACTATAATAATGGTTGAATGAGATGAAATTTTAGCTGGTGGTTAAATGCATGAATTCCATCAATGTGACATCAGATCAGAAGCGCTGGTTTTAGGTGTTGGGCTTGGCTCGACGCCGGGGTGCGAGGGCCCTCATATCGCTGCTTGCAGCTTTAATTATTATTATTATTATTATTATTATTATTATTATTATTATTATTATTATTATTATTATTATTTCGGCAAATGAATCGGCCTTTTGAGGGCCTAAACATGCTCGAAAACTCATGAAATTTTGCACACGCGTCAGGTCTGGTGAAAATTTACGTATTTTAATGTCCGTAGACATGTCCAGGGAAAATTGGCTCAGTAGCGCCACCTAGAAAAATGAGAAACGCGAGCCCCGAGATGGGTATGACCTACATGTATAAAACTCGAACACATATCTAACGTTCGAGAGGCACATAAAAGTCTATTATGGCCATGTCCTAAACCCAACAGGAAGTCCGCCATTTGGAAGTGAAGGTGACATTTTGGCTCTAATTTTGCCATTTCCATGCCTCGAACTTTTGCGAACTCCTCATTGGAATTTCATCGTACAAGCTTCATATTTGGTCAGTGTCAACTACACACCTGGGCCATGTTAAATTGCGGAGCTTTTGAGTTTTCGGGTTACTGTGAGGTCGTGGGCGCCACGGCGAATTTCGATGACTCGCCATGAAAATCTTATTGCCTCTCGTTCTGTCATACATTGTCCGACCTTGACCAAAGTGGACACATATGATAAGGCTCCACCCCTGAACATATTTCAACTGCCATATTTGACACCAGGGACAGCGCCACCTAGTGGGAACAGGAAATGTCATGTTTTACACTTTGGGGTACAGTATTGTAATGGGTGACATCTGCAGCCTCAAATTTCTCCAGGAAAGCCTTAAGGAGTTGGTCTTGGGTTACAGAGAAAACTGTGAGTTTTCGCTGAAGGGTGTGACCCCAGCAGCATGGCGAACATTGATGTCTCGCCATGAAGAAACAAATTAGTGTAACTCAATGAAATCCAATCTGATCAGTACCAGATTTTACAGGGATGATGTCAGACCCGCCCTGAACAGATTGATATGCCCATTGTCAGGAATACGTAGAGCGCCACCTAGTGGCACCAGGAAATGTCATGTCTTTCATTTTGTTGTACTGATTTTCACAGGTTCATCGTGGCCACCTCAAAAGCGGTGAATATCACCATCAGTCCCTCTTGATGCTTCAGTGAGAAAATTGTGACTATAAACTGAACGGCGCACCCTGGTGGCAGCGCAGTTCACCATGAAAGATGAAGTGGCTTTTGAGGGCTTGAAAAGTTTAAAAGTCTTGAAATTTGGCGCACACCTCTAATGTGATGAGGATTTCTTTTATATGTTCATTTTCCTTGAACAGCGCAAAATGGCTCCACAGCGCCCCCTACAAAATTTCAAAACAACAGCCCCTGCTCTGTGTTTTATGTATGAGTTTGAAACCTGGCAAGCTTATTGGAGATATCAAGATGTACAAAAAGTCTCTTGGAGCAATATCCCAAATCCAACAGGAAGTCAGCCATTTTAAAATTAATGTGTAAATTTGGCGACATTTTCCCTCTTTTCAGGCCTCATACTTTGACGAACTCCTCCAAGGGATTTCATTAGATTTACGCGATCTCCTGTGTGTGGAATCTAAAGACCTTTGTGATGTTAAATTGCGAAGCTTTTACGCTCAGGGAAGCGGGGTGGTCATGGCGGCACGTGGAGTTTCAATCACTCGCCAAAAGCAGTAACCTGCTGTCGCTCAAAAACACAATGTCCAATCTCCCCAAAGGTCATAGGCGTGATGAGACTCGAGCTTGGAAATGTTTGTTATGCCATTTGTCAGTAATGGTTAGAGCGCCACCTAGTGGGACGACTATAATAATGGTTGAATGAGATAAAATTTTAGCTGGTGGTTAAATGCATGAATTCCATCAATGTGACATCAGATCGGAAGCGCTGGTTTTAGGTGTTGGGCTTGGCTCGACGCCGCGCCGGGGTGCGAGGGCCTCATCATATCGCTGCTTGCAGCTTTAATTATTATTATTATTATTATTTTTCATTGAAATGAATTGCCTTTTTGAAGGCTTTAACATGCTCAAAAACTCATGAAATTTTGCACACATGCCAGATCTGGTGAAAAATTTTGTATTTTAATGGTTTTACTTATGAGCACTGAGAAATGGCTCTAGAGCGCCACCTATGCCTTGTTAAATACAGCCCACATCGTTTGAGCTACATGTATGAAATTTGGCACACGTGTATCATGCCAAGACGAACAAAAAAGTCTGTGGGACCATTGACGCAAACCCAACAGGAAGTCCGCCATTTGGAAGTGAAGGTGACATTTTGGCTCTAATTTTGCCATTTCCATGCCTCGAACTTTTGCGAACTCCTCATTGGAATTTCATCGTACAAGCTTCATATTTGGTCAGTGTCAACTACACACCTGGGCCATGTTAAATTGCGGAGCTTTTGAGTTTTCGGGATACGGTGAGGCCGTGGCCACGGCGGCGGTTTTGATGACTCGCCATGAAAATCTTATTGCCTCTCGTTCTGTCATACATTGTCCGACCTTGACCAAAGTGGACACATATGATAAGGCTCCACCCCTGAACATATTTCAACTGCCATATTTGACATCAGGTACAGCGCCACCTAGTGGGAACAGGAAATGTCATGTTTTACACTTTGGGGTACAGTATTGTAATGGGTGACATCTGCAGCCTCAAATTTCTTCAGGAAAGCCTTAAGGAGTTGGTCTTGGGTTACAGAGAAAACTGTGAGTTTTCGCTGAAGGGTGTGAGCCCAGCAGCATGGCGAACATTGAGGTCTCGCCATGAAGAAACAAATTAGTGTAACTCAATGAAATCCAATCTGATCAGTACCAGACTTTACAGGGATGATGTCAGACCCGCCCTGAACAGATTGATATGCCCATTGTCAGGAATACGTAGAGCGCCACCTAGTGGCAACAGGAAATGTCATGTCTTTCATTTTGTTGTACTGGTTTTCACAGGTTCATCGTGGCTACCTCAAAAGCGGTGAGTATCACCATCAGTCGTTCATGATGCTTCAGTGAGAAAATTGTGACTTCAAACTCAACGGTGCACCCTGGTGGCAACGCGGTTCACCATGAAAAATGAAGTGGCTTTTGAGGGGCTTGGAAAGTTTAAAAAGTCTTGGAATTTGGCGCACCCCTCCAATGTGATGAGGGCTTTCTGGTCATATCATCATTTTCATTGAATAGCGCAAAATGGCTCCACAGCGCCCCCTACAAAATTTCAAAACAACAGCCCCTGCTCTGTGTTTTATCTATGAGTCCGAAACCTGGTAAGCTTATAGAAGATATCAAGATGTACAAAAAAGTCTCTTGGAGCAATATCCCAAATCCAACAGGAAGTCAGCCATTATATAATTAATGTGTAATTTTGGCGACATTTTCCCTTCCTTTCAGGCACCGTACTTTGACGAACTCCTCCAAGGGATTTCATCAGATTGATGCGATCTCCAGTGTGTGGAATCTAAAGGCCTTTGTGATGTTAAATTGCGAAGCTTTTTACGTTCAGGGAAACGGGGTGGTCATGGCGGCACGTGTAGTTTCAATCACTCGCCAAAAAGCAGTAATCTGCTGTCACTCAAAAACACAATGTCCAATCTCTCCCAAAGGTCGCAGGCGTGATGAGACTCGAGCTTGGAAATGTTTGTTATGCCATTTGTCAGTAATGGTTAGAGCGCCACCTAGTGGGATGACAATAATAATGATTGAATGAGATGAAATGTTAGCTGGTGGTTAAATGCATGAATTCCATCAATGTGACATCAGATCGGAAGCGCTGGTTTTAGGTGTTGGGCTTGGCTCGACGTGGTGGGGTGCGAGGGCCCTCATATCGCTGCTTGCAGCTTTAATTAGGGCCCGAGCACCGAGAGTGCGAAGGACCTATTGTATCTGCTCCGTTTCTTAATATTATTAGGGCCCGAGCACCGAGAGTGCGAAGGCCCTATTGTATCTGCTCCGTTTCTTCTTCTTCTTATTATTATTAGGGCCCGAGCACCGAGAGTGCGAAGGCACTATTGTATCTGCTCCGTTTCTTATTAGGGCCCGAGCACAAAAGTGCGAAGGCCCTATTGTATCTGCTCTGTTTCTTATTATTATTATTATTATTATTATTATTATTATTATTATTATTATTATTATTATTATTTCGGCAAATGAATCGGCTTTTTGAGGGCCTAAACATGCTCAAAAACTCATGAAATTTTGCACACGCGTCAGGTCTGGTGAAAATTTACGTATTTTAATGTCCGTAGACATGTCCAGGGAAAATTGGCTCAGTAGCGCCACCTAGAAAAATGAGAAACGCGAGCCCCGAGATGGGTATGACCTACATGTATAAAACTCGAACACATATCTAACGTTCGGAGACGCACAAAAAGTCTATTATGGCCATGTCCTAAACCCAACAGGAAGTCCGCCATTTGGAAGTGAAGGTGACATTTTGGCTCTAATTTTGCCATTTCCATGCCTCGAACTTTTTCGAACTCCTCATTGGAATTTCATCGTACAAGCTTCATATTTGGTCAGTGTCAACTACACACCTGGGCCATGTTAAATTGCGGAGCTTTTGAGTTTTCGGATACGGTGACGTCGTGGCGCCGTGGCGCGATTTCGATGACTCGCCATGAAAATCTTATTGCCTCTCGTTCTGTCATACATTGTCCGACCTTGACCAAAGTGGACACATATGATAAGGCTCCACCCCTGAACATATTTCAACTGCCATATTTGACATCAGGGACAGCGCCACCTAGTGGGAACAGGAAATGTCATGTTTTACACTTTGGGGTACAGTATTGTAATGGGTGACATCTGCAGCCTCAAATTTCTCCAGGAAAGCCTTAAGGAGTTGGTCTTGGGTTACAGAGAAACTGTGAGTTTTCGCTGAAGGGTGTGACCCCAGCAGCATGGCGAACATTGAGGTCTCGCCATGAAGAAACAAATTAGTGTAACTCAATGAAATCCCATGTGATCAGTACCAGATTTTACAGGGATGATGTCAGACCCGCCCTGAACAGAATGATATGCCCATTGTCAGGAATACGTAGAGCGCCACCTAGTGGCACCAGGAAATGTCATGTCTTTCATTTTGTTGTACTGATTTTCACAGGTTCATCGTGGCCACCTCAAAAGCGGTGAATATCACCATCAGTCCCTCTTGATGCTTCAGTGAGAAAATTGTGACTATAAACTGAACGGCGCACCCTGGTGGCAACGCAG
Source organism: Oreochromis aureus (assembly GCF_013358895.1). NCBI lineage: Eukaryota > Metazoa > Chordata > Actinopteri > Cichliformes > Cichlidae > Oreochromis > Oreochromis aureus. The sequence continues at coordinate 4,297,855 of NC_052962.1, read as the reverse complement.
TTCACCATGAAAGATGAAGTGGCTTTTGAGGGGCTTGAAAAGTTTAAAAGTCTTGAAATTTGGCGCACACCTCTAATGTGATGAGGGATTTCTTTTATATGTTCATTTTCCTTGAACAGCGCAAAATGGCTCCACAGCGCCCCTACAAAATTTCAAAACAACAGCCCCTGCTCTGTGTTTTATGTATGAGTTTGAAACCTGGCAAGCTTATTGGAGATATCAAGATGTACAAAAAGTCTCTTGGAGCAATATCCCAAATCCAACAGGAAGTCAGCCATTTTAAAATTAATGTGTAAATTTGGCGACATTTTCCCTCTTTTCAGGCCTCATACTTTGACGAACTCCTCCCAGGGATTTCATTAGATTTACGCGATCTCCTGTGTGTGGAATCTAAAGACCTTTGTGATGTTAAATTGCGAAGCTTTTTACGTTCAGGGAAACGGGTGGTCATGGCGGCACGTGGAGTTTCAATTACTAAGCCAAAAGCAGTAACCTGCTGTCGCTCAAAAACACAATGTCCAATCTCTCCCAAAGGTCGCAGGCGTGATGAGACTCAAGGTCGGAAATGTTTGTTATGCCATTTGTCAGTAATGGTTAGAGCGCCACCTAGTGGGACGACTATAATAATGGTTGAATGAGATGAAATTTTAGCTGGTGGTTAAATGCATGAATTCCATCAATGTGACATCAGATCGGAAGCGCTGGTTTTAGGTGTTGGGCTTGGCTCGACGCGCCAAAAGCGAGGGCCCTCATATCGCTGCTTGCAGCTTTAATTAGGGCCCCGAGCACAAAAGTGCGAAGGCCCTATTGTATCTGCTCTGTTTCTTATTATTATTATTATTATTATTATTATTATTATTATTATTATTATTATTATTATTATTATTATTATTTTTGGCAAATGAATCGGCCTTTTGAGGGCCTAAACATGCTCGAAAACTCATGAAATTTTGCAGACGCGTCAGGTCTGGTGAAAATTTACGTATTTTAATGTCCGTGAGACATGTCCAGGGAAAATTGGCTCAGTAGCGCCACCTAGAAAAATGAGAAACGCGAGCCCCGAGATGGGTATGACCTACATGTATAAAACTCGAACACATATCTAGCGTTCGGAGACGCACATAAAAAGTCTATTATGGCCATGTCCTAAACCCAACAGGAAGTCCGCCATTTGGAAGTGAAGTTGACATTTTGGCTCTAATTTTGCCATTTCCATGCCTCGAACTTTTGCGAACTCCTCATTGGAATTTCATCGTCCAAGCTTCATATTTGGTCAGTGTCAACTACACACCTGGGCCATGTTAAATTGCGGAGCTTTTGAGTTTTCGGGTTACTGTGAGGCCGTGGCGCCACGGCGAATTTCGATGACTCGCCATGAAAATCTTATTGCCTCTCGTTCTGTCATACATTGTCCGACCTTGACCAAAGTGGACACATATGATAAGGCTCCACCCCTGAACATATTTCAACTGCCATATTTGACACCAGGGACAGCGCCACCTAGTGGGAACAGGAAATGTCATGTTTTACACTTTGGGGTACAGTATTGTAATGGGTGACATCTGCAGCCTCAAATTTCTCCAGGAAAGCCTTAAGGAGTTGGTCTTGGGTTACAGAGAAAACTGTGAGTTTTCGCTGAAGGGTGTGACCCCAGCAGCATGGCGAACATTGAGGTCTCGCCATGAAGAAACAAATTAGTGTAACTCAATGAAATCCAATCTGATCAGTACCAGATTTTACAGGGATGATGTCAGACCCGCCCTGAACAGATTGATATGCCCATTGTCAGGAATACGTAGAGCGCCACCTAGTGGCACCAGGAAATGTCATGTCTTTCATTTTGTTGTACTGATTTTCACAGGTTCATCGTGGCCACCTCAAAAGCGGTGAATATCACCATCAGTCCCTCTTGATGCTTCAGTGAGAAAATTGTGACTATAAACTGAACGGCGCACCCTGGTGGCAGCGCAGTTCACCATGAAAGATGAAGTGACTTTTGAGGGACTTGAAAAGTTTAAAAGTCTTGAAATTTGGCGCACACCTCTAATGTGATGAGGGATTTCTTTTATATGTTCATTTTCCTTGAACAGCGCAAAATGGCTCCACAGCGCCCCTACAAAATTTCAAAACAACAGCCCCTGCTCTGTGTTTTATGTATGAGTTTGAAACCTGGCAAGCTTATTGGAGATATCAAGATGTACAAAAAGTCTCTTGGAGCAATATCCCAAATCCAACAGGAAGTCAGCCATTTTAAAATTAATGTGTAAATTTGGCGACATTTTCCCCTCTTTTCAGGCCTCATACTTTGACGAACTCCTCCAAGGGATTTCATTAGATTTACGCGATCTCCTGTGTGTGGAATCTAAAGACCTTTGTGATGTTAAATTGCGAAGCTTTTACGTTCAGGGAAACGGGGTGGTCATGGCGGCACGTGGAGTTTCACTCACTCGCCAAAAGCAGTAACCTGCTGTCGCTCAAAAACACAATGTCCAATCTCTCCCAAAGTTCGCAGGCGTGATGAGACTCGAGCTCGGAAATGTTTGTTATGCCATTTGTCAGCAATGGTTAGAGCGCCACCTAGTGGGACGACTATAATAATGGTTGAATGAGATGAAATTTTAGCTGGTGGTTAAATGCATGAATTCCATCAATGTGACATCAGATCGGAAGCGCTGGTTTTAGGTGTTGGGCTTGGCTCGACGCCCGGGGTGCGAGGGCCCTCATATCGCTGCTTGCAGCTTTAATTATTATTATTATTCAGGCAAAACAAGGGCCTTTTGAGGGCTTTAACATGCTCAAAAACTCTTGAAATTTTGCACACATGCCAGGTCTGGTGAAAAATTTTGTATTTTAGTGGTTTTGCATATGAGCACTGGGAAATGGCTCTGGGCGCCACCTATCCGTTGTTAAATGCAGCCCTCGCCCACATCGTTTGAGCTACATGTATGAAATCTGGCACACATGTGTATCATACCAAGACGAACAAAAAAGTCAGTGGGACCATTGACGCAAACCCAACAGGAAGTCCGCCATTTTGGATTGAAGGTGACATTTTGGCTCTAATTTTGCCATTTCCATGCCTCAAACTTTTTCGAACTCCTCCTTGGGATTTGATTGTACAAACTTCATATTTGGTCAGTGTCAACTACACACCTGGGCCATGTTAAATTGCGGAGCTTTTGAGTTTTCGTGATACCGTGACGCCGTGGCGCCACGGCAGGCGAATTCGATGACTCGCCATGAAAATCTTATTGCCTCTCGTTCTGTCATACATTGTCCGACCTTGACCAAAGTGGACACATATGATAAGGCTCCACCCCTGAACATATTTCAACTGCCATATTTGACATCAGGGACAGCGCCACCTAGTGGGAACAGGAAATGTCATGTTTTACACTTTGGGGTACAGTATTGTAATGGGTGACATCTGCAGCCTCAAATTTCTCCAGGAAAGCCTTAAGGAGTTGGTCTTGGGTTACAGAGAAAACTGTGAGTTTTCGCTGAAGGGTGTGACCCCAGCAGCATGGCGAACATTGAGGTCTCGCCATGAAGAAACAAATTAGTGTAACTCAATGAAATCCCATGTGATCAGTACCAGATTTTACAGGGATGATGTCAGACCCGCCCTGAACAGAATGATATGCCCATTGTCAGGAATACGTAGAGCGCCACCTAGTGGCACCAGGAAATGTCATGTCTTTCATTTTGTTGTACTGATTTTCACAGGTTCATCGTGGCCACCTCAAAAGCGGTGAATATCACCATCAGTCCCTCTTGATGCTTCAGTGAGAAAATTGTGACTATAAACTGAACGGCGCACCCTGGTGGCAACGCAGTTCACCATGAAAGATGAAGTGGCTTTTGAGGGGCTTGAAAAGTTTAAAAGTCTTGAAATTTGGCGCACACCTCTAATGTGATGAGGGATTTCTTTTATATGTTCATTTTCCTTGAACAGCGCAAAATGGCTCCACAGCGCCCCCTACAAAATTTCAAAACAACAGCCCCTGCTCTGTGTTTTATGTATGAGTTTGAAACCTGGCAAGCTTATTGGAGATATCAAGATGTACAAAAAAGTCTCTTGGAGCAATATCCCAAATCCAACAGGAAGTCAGCCATTTTAAAATTAATGTGTAAATTTGGCGACATTTTCCCTCTTTTCAGGCCTCATACTTTGACGAACTCCTCCCAGGGATTTCATTAGATTTACGCGATCTCCTGTGTGTGGAATCTAAAGACCTTTGTGATGTTAAATTGCGAAGCTTTTACGTTCAGGGAAACGGGGTGGTCATGGCGGCACGTGGAGTTTCAATTACTCGCCAAAAGCAGTAACCTGCTGTCGCTCAAAACACAATGTCCAATCTCTCCCAAAGGTCGCAGGCGTGATGAGACTCAAGGTCGGAAATGTTTGTTATGCCATTTGTCAGTAATGGTTAGAGCGCCACCTAGTGGGACGACTATAATAATGGTTGAATGAGATGAAATTTTAGCTGGTGGTTAAATGCATGAATTCCATCAATGTGACATCAGATCGGAAGCGCTGGTTTTAGGTGTTGGGCTTGGCTCGACGCCGCCGGAAGTGCGAGGGCCCTCATATCGCTGCTTGCAGCTTTAATTAGGGCCCGAGCACAAAAGTGCGAAGGCCCTATTGTATCTGCTCTGTTTCTTATTATTATTATTATTATTATTATTATTATTATTATTATTATTATTATTATTATTATTATTATTATTATTTCGCAAATGAATCGGCCTTTTGAGGGCCTAAACATGCTCGAAAACTCATGAAATTTTGCAGACGCGTCAGGTCTGGTGAAAATTTACGTATTTTAATGTCCGTGAGACATGTCCAGGGAAAATTGGCTCAGTAGCGCCACCTAGAAAAATGAGAAACGCGAGCCCCGAGATGGGTATGACCTACATGTATAAACTCGAACACATATCTAGCGCTCGGAGACGCACATAAAAGTCTATTATGGCCATGTCCTAAACCCAACAGGAAGTCCGCCATTTGGAAGTGAAGTTGACATTTTGGCTCTAATTTTGCCATTTCCATGCCTCGAACTTTGCGAACTCCTCATTGGAATTTCATCGTCCAAGCTTCATATTTGGTCAGTGTCAACTACACACCTGGGCCATGTTAAATTGCGGAGCTTTTGAGTTTTCGGGTTACTGTGAGGCCGTGGCGCCACGGCGAATTTCGATGACTCGCCATGAAAATCTTATTGCCTCTCGTTCTGTCATACATTGTCCGACCTTGACCAAAGTGGACACATATGATAAGGCTCCACCCCTGAACATATTTCAACTGCCATATTTGACACCAGGGACAGCGCCACCTAGTGGGAACAGGAAATGTCATGTTTTACACTTTGGGGTACAGTATTGTAATGGGTGACATCTGCAGCCTCAAATTTCTCCAGGAAAGCCTTAAGGAGTTGGTCTTGGGTTACAGAGAAAACTGTGAGTTTTCGCTGAAGGGTGTGACCCCAGCAGCATGGCGAACATTGAGGTCTCGCCATGAAGAAACAAATTAGTGTAACTCAATGAAATCCAATCTGATCAGTACCAGATTTTACAGGGATGATGTCAGACCCGCCCTGAACAGATTGATATGCCCATTGTCAGGAATACGTAGAGCGCCACCTAGTGGCACCAGGAAATGTCATGTCTTTCATTTTGTTGTACTGATTTTCACAGGTTCATCGTGGCCACCTCAAAAGCGGTGAATATCACCATCAGTCCCTCTTGATGCTTCAGTGAGAAAATTGTGACTATAAACTGAACGGCGCACCCTGGTGGCAGCGCAGTTCACCATGAAAGATGAAGTGACTTTTGAGGGACTTGAAAAGTTTAAAAGTCTTGAAATTTGGCGCACACCTCTAATGTGATGAGGGATTTCTTTTTATATGTTCATTTTCCTTGAACAGCGCAAAATGGCTCCACAGCGCCCCTACAAAATTTCAAAACAACAGCCCCTGCTCTGTGTTTTATGTATGAGTTTGAAACCTGGCAAGCTTATTGGAGATATCAAGATGTACAAAAAAGTCTCTTGGAGCAATATCCCAAATCCAACAGGAAGTCAGCCATTTTAAAATTAATGTGTAAATTTGGCGACATTTTCCCCTCTTTTCAGGCCTCATACTTTGACGAACTCCTCCAAGGGATTTCATTAGATTTACGCGATCTCCTGTGTGTGGAATCTAAAGACCTTTGTGATGTTAAATTGCGAAGCTTTTACGTTCAGGGAAACGGGGGTGGTCATGGCGGCACGTGGAGTTTCACTCACTCGCCAAAAAGCAGTAACCTGCTGTCGCTCAAAAACACAATGTCCAATCTCTCCCAAAGTTCGCAGGCGTGATGAGACTCGAGCTCGGAAATGTTTGTTATGCCATTTGTCAGCAATGGTTAGAGCGCCACCTAGTGGGACGACTATAATAATGGTTGAATGAGATGAAATTTTAGCTGGTGGTTAAATGCATGAATTCCATCAATGTGACATCAGATCGGAAGCGCTGGTTTTAGGTGTTGGGCTTGGCTCGACGCGCCGGGGGTGCGAGGGCCCTCATATCGCTGCTTGCAGCTTTAATTATTATTATTATTCAGGCAAAACAAGGGCCTTTTTGAGGGCTTTAACATGCTCAAAAACTCTTGAAATTTTGCACACATGCCAGGTCTGGTGAAAAATTTTGTATTTTAGTGGTTTTGCATATGAGCACTGGGAAATGGCTCTGGAGCGCCACCTATCCGTTGTTAAATGCAGCCCTACGACCACATCGTTTGAGCTACATGTATGAAATCTGGCACACATGTGTATCATACCAAGACGAACAAAAAAGTCTGTGGGACCATTGACGCAAACCCAACAGGAAGTCCGCCATTTTGGATTGAAGGTGACATTTTGGCTCTAATTTTGCCATTTCCATGCCTCAAACTTTTTCGAACTCCTCCTTGGGATTTGATTGTACAAACTTCATATTTGGTCAGTGTCAACTACACACCTGGGCCATGTTAAATTGCGGAGCTTTTGAGTTTTCGTGATACCGTGACGCCGTGGCGCCACGGCGAATTTCGATGACTCGCCATGAAAATCTTATTGCCTCTCGTTCTGTCATACATTGTCCGACCTTGACCAAAGTGGACACATATGATAAGGCTCCACCCTGAACATATTTCAACTGCCATATTTGACATCAGGGACAGCGCCACCTAGTGGGAACAGGAAATGTCATGTTTTACACTTTGGGGTACAGTATTGTAATGGGTGACATCTGCAGCCTCAAATTTCTCCAGGAAAGCCTTAAGGAGTTGGTCTTGGGTTACAGAGAAAACTGTGAGTTTTCGCTGAAGGGTGTGACCCCAGCAGCATGGCGAACATTGAGGTCTCGCCATGAAGAAACAAATTAGTGTAACTCAATGAAATCCAATCTGATCAGTACCAGATTTTACAGGGATGATGTCAGACCCGCCCTGAACAGATTGATATGCCCATTGTCAGGAATACGTAGAGCGCCACCTAGTGGCACCAGGAAATGTCATGTCTTTCATTTTGTTGTACTGATTTTCACAGGTTCATCATGGCCACCTCAAAAGCAGTGAATATCACCATCAGTCCCTCTTGATGCTTCAGTGAGAAAATTGTGACTATAAACTGAACGGCGCACCCTGGTGGCAACGCAGTTCACCATGAAAGATGAAGTGGCTTTTGAGGGGCTTGAAAAGTTTAAAAGTCTTGAAATTTGGCGCACAGCTCTAATGTGATGAGGATTTCTTTTATATGTTCATTTTCCTTGAACAGCGCAAAATGGCTCCACAGCGCCCCCTACAAAATTTCAAAACAACAGCCCCTGCTCTGTGTTTTATGTATGAGTTTGAAACCTGGCAAGCTTATTGGAGATATCAAGATGTACAAAAAAGTCTCTTGGAGCAATATCCCAAATCCAACAGGAAGTCAGCCATTTTAAAATTAATGTGTAAATTTGGCGACATTTTCCCCTCTTTTCAGGCCTCATACTTTGACGAACTCCTCCAAGGGATTTCATTAGATTTACGCGATCTCCTGTGTGTGGAATCTAAAGACCTTTGTGATGTTAAATTGCGAAGCTTTTTACGTTCAGGGAAACGGGGTGGTCATGGCGGCACGTGGAGTTTCAATCACTCGCCAAAAAGCAGTAACCTGCTGTCGCTCAAAAACACAATGTCCAATCTCTCCCAAAGGTCGCAGGCGTGATGAGACTCGATGAAAATTTACGTATTTTAATGTCCGTAGACATGTCCAGGGAAAATTGGCTTAGTAGCGCCACCTAGAAAAATGAGAAACGCGAGCCCCCGAGATGGATATGACCTACATGTATAAAACTCAGAACACATATCTAACGTTCGGAGACGCACAAAAAAGTCTACTATGGCCATGTCCTAAACCCAACAGGAAGTCCGCCATTTGGAAGTGAAGGTGACATTTTGGCTCTAATTTTGCTATTTCCATGCCTCGAACTTTTGCGAACTCCTCATTGGAATTTCATCGTACAAACTTCATATTTGGTCAGTGTCAACTACACACCTGGGCCATGTTAAATTGCGGAGCTTTTGAGTTTTTGGGATACGGTGAAGCCGTGGCGCCACGGCGAATTTCGATGACTCGCCATGAAAATCTTATTGCCTCTCGTTCTGTCATACATTGTCCGACCTTGACCAAAGTGGACACATATGATAAGGCTCCACCCCTGAACATATTTCAACTGCCATATTTGACATCAGGGACAGCGCCACCTAGTGGGAACAGGAAATGTCATGTTTTACACTTTGGGGTACAGTATTGTAATGGGTGACATCTGCAGCCTGAAATTTCTCCAGGAAAGCCTTAAGGAGTTGGTCTTGGGTTACAGAGAAAACTGTGAGTTTTTGCTGAAGGGTGTGACCCCAGCAGCATGGCGAACATTGAGGTCTCGCCATGAAGAAACAAATTAGTGTAACTCAATGAAATCCAATGTGATCAGTACCAGATTTTACAGGGATGATGTCAGACCCGCCCTGAACAGATTGATATGCCCATTGTCAGGAATACGTAGAGCGCCACCTAGTGGCACCAGGAAATGTCATGTCTTTCATTTTGTTGTACTGATTTTCACAGGTTCATCGTGGCCACCTCAAAAGCAGTGAATATCACCATCAGTCCCTCTTGATGCTTCAGTGAGAAAATTGTGACTTTTAACTGAACGGCGCACCCTGGTGGCAATGCAGTTCACCATGAACAATGAAGTGGCTTTTGAGGGGCTTGGAAAGTTTAAAAAGTCTTGAAATTTGGCGCACACCTCCAATGTGATGAGGGCTTTCTTGTTATGTGATTATTTTCATTGGATACCGCAAAATGGCTCCACAGCGCCCCCTACAAAATTTCAAAACAACAGCCCCTGCTCTGTGTTTTATCTATGAGTCTGGATCCTGGTAAGCTTATAGGAGATATCAAGATGTACAAAAACGTCTCTTGGAGCAATATCCCAAATCCAACAGGAAGTCAGCCATTTTAAAATTAATGTGTAATTTTGGCGACATTTTCCCCTCTTTTCAGGCACCGTTCTTTGACGAACTCCTCCAAGGGATTTCATTAGATTTACGTGATCTCCTGTGTGTGGAATCTAAAGACCTTTGTGATGTTAAATTGCGAAGCTTTTTACGTTCAGGGAAAGAAGGTGGTCATGGCGGCACGTGGAGTTTCAATCACTCGCCAAAAAGCAGTAATCTGCTGTCACTCAAAAACACAATGTCCAATCTCCCTCAATGGTCGCAGTCATGATGAGACTCGAGCTTGGAAATATTAGTTTTCAGTAATGGTTAGAGCGCCACCTGGTCGGACGACTATATTCATGATTGAATGAGATGAAATGTTAGCTGGTGGTTAAATGCATGAATTCCATCAATGTGACATCAGATCGGACGTGCTGGTTTTAGGTGTTGGGCGTGGCTCGACGTGCCGGGGTGCGAGGGCCCTCATAACGCTGCTTGCAGCTTTAATTATTATTATTATTCAGGCAAAACAAGGGCCTTTTTGAGGGCTTTAACATGCTCGAAAACTCATGAAATTTTGCACACATGCCAGGTCTGGTGAAAAATTTCGTATTTTAATGGTTTTACATATGAGCACTGGGAAATGGCTCTAGAGCGCCACCTATGCGCTGTTAAATGCAGCCTTACGACCACATCGTTTGGGCTACATCTATGAAATCTGGCACACATGTGTATCATGCCGAGACAAACAAAAAAGTCTGTGGCCACATATGACGCAAACCCAACAGGAAGTCTGCAATTTAGAAGTGAAGGTGACATTTTGGCTCTAATTTTGCTATTTCCATGCCTCGAACTTTTGCGAACTCCTCATTGGAATTTCATCGTACAAGCTTCATATTTGGTCAGTGTCAATTACACACCTGGGCCATGTTAAATTGCGGAGCTTTTGAGTTTTCGGGATACGGTGAGGCCGTGGCGCTACGGCGAATTTCGATGACTCGCCATGAAAATCTTATTGCCTCTCGTTCTGTCATACATTGTCCGACCTTAACCAAAGTGGACACATATGATAAGGCTCCACCCCTGAACATATTTCAAGTGCCATATTTGACATCAGGGACAGCGCCACCTAGTGGCAACAGGAAATGTCATGTTTTACACTTTGGGGTACAGTATTGTAATGGGTGACATCTGCAGCCTCAAATTTCTCCAGGAAAGCCTTAAGGAGTTGGTCTTGGGTTACAGTGAAAACTGTGAGTTTTCGCAAAAGGGTGTGACCCCAGCAGCATGGCGAACATTGAGGTCTCGCCATGAAGAAACAAATTAGTGTAACTCAATGAAATCCAATCTGATCAGTACCAGATTTTACAGGGATGATGTCAGACCCGCCCTGAACAGATTGATATGCCCATTGTCAGGAATACGTGAGCGCCACCTAGTGGCACCAGGAAATGTCATGTCTTTCATTTTGTTGTACTGATTTTCACAGGTTCATCGTGGCCACCTCAAAAGCGGTGAGTATCACCATCAGTCCTTCATGATGCTTCTGTGCGAAAATTGTGACTTTAAACTGAACGGCGCACCCTGGTGGCAACGCGGTTCACCATGAAAGACGAAGTGGCTTTTCAGGGGCTTGGAAATTTTAAAAAGTCTTGGAATTTGGCCCAAACCTCCAATGTGATGAGGGCTTTGTTGTTATGTCATCATTTTCCTTGAATAGTGCAAAATGGCTCCACAGCGCCCCCTACAAAATTTCAAAACATCAGCCCCTGCTCTGTGTTTTATTTATAAGTCTGAAACCTGGTAAGCTTATGGAGGATATCAAGATGTACAAAAAGTCTCTTGGAGCAATATCCCAAATCCAACAGGAAGTCAGCCATTTTAAAATTAAGGTGTAATTTTAGCCACTTTTTCGCCTCTTTTCAGGCCTCATACTTTGACGATCTCCTCCAAGGGATTTCATCAGATTGACGCGATCTCCAGTGCGTGGAATCCAAAGACCTTTGTGATGTTAAATTGCGAAGCTTTTTATGTTCAGGGAAACGGGTGGTCATGGTGGCACGTGGAGTTTCAATCACTCACCAAAAAGCAGTAATCTGCTGTCACTCAAAACACAATGTCCAATCTCTCCCAGAGGTCGCAGTTATGATGAGACTCGAGCTTGGAAATGTTTGTTATGCCATTTGTCAGTAATGGTTAGAGCGCCACCTAGTGGGACGACTATAATCATCATTGAATGAGATGAAATTTTAGCTGGTGGTTAAATGCATGAATTCCATCAATGTGACATTTGATTGGAGGTGGTGGTTGTAGGTGTTGGGCGTGGCACGACGCGATGGGGTGCGAGGGCCCTCATAACGCTGCTTGCAGCTTTAATTATCATTATTATTATTATTATTATTATTATTATTATTATTAGGGCCCGAGCACCGAGAGTGCAAAGGCCCTATTGTATCTGCTCCGTTTCTTATTATTAGGGCCCGAGCACTGAGAGTGCGAAGGCCCTATTGTATCTGCTCCGTTTCTTCTCATTATTATTATTCAGGCAAAAGAAGGGCCTTTTTGAGGGCTTTAACATGCTCGAAAACTCTTGGAATTTTGCACACATGCCAGGTCTGGTGAAAAATTTTGTATTTTAATGGTTTTACATATGAGCACTGGGAAATGGCTCTGTAGCGCCACCTATGCCTTGTTAAATGCAGCCCTACGAACACATCGTTTTAGCTACATGTATGAAATCTGCCACACATGTGTATCATGCCAAGACGAACAAAAAAGTCTGTGGGACCATTGACGCAAAGCCAACAGGAAGTCCGCCATTTGGAAGTGAACGTGACATTTTGGCTCTAATTTTGCCATTTCCATGCCTTGAACTTTTGCGAACTCCTCATTGGAATTTCATCGTACAAGCTTCATATTTGGTCAGTGTCAACTACACACCTGGGCCATGTTAAATTGCGGAGCTTTTGAGTTTTCGCGATACGGTGAGGCCGTGGCGCCACGGCGAATTTCGATGACTCGCCATGAAAATCTTATTGCCTCTCTTTCTGTCATACATTGTCCGACCTTGACCAAAGTGGACACATATGATAAGGCTCCACCCCTGAACATATTTCAACTGCCATATTTGACATCAGGGAGAGCGCCACCTAGTGGGAACAGGAAATGTCATGTTTTACACTTTGGGGTACAGTATTGTAATGGGTGACATCTGCAGCCTCAAATTTCTCCAGGAAAGCCTTAAGGAGTTGGTCTTGGGTTACAGAGAAAACTGTGAGTTTTCGCTGAAGGGTGTGACCCCAGCAGCATGGCGAACATTGAGGTCTCGCCATGAAGAAACAAATTAGTGTAACTCAATGAAATCCAATCTGATCAGTATTAGATTTTACAGGGATGATGTCAGACCCGCCCTGAAGAGATTGATATGCCCATTGTCAGGAATACGTAGAGCGCCACCTAGTGGCACCAGGAAATGTCATGTCTTTCATTTTGTTGTACTGATTTTCACAGGTTCATCGTGGCCACCTCAAAAGCAGTGAGTATCACGATCAGTCCCTCATGATGCTTCTGTGCGAAAATTGTGACTTTAAACTGAACGGCGCACCCTGGTGGCAACGTGGTTCACCATGAAAGACGAAGTGGCTTTTGAGGGGCTTGGAAATTTTAAAAAGTCTTGGAATTTGGGCCACACCTCCAATGTGATGAGGGCTTTGTTGTTATGTGATCATTTTCCTTGAGTAGTGCAAAATGGCTCCACAGCGCCCCCTACAAAATTTCAAAACATCAGCCCCTGCTCTGTGTTTTATTTTTAAGTCTGAAACCTGGTAAGCTTATGGAGGATATCAAGACGTACAAAAAAGTCTCTTGGAGCAATATCCCAAATCCAACAGGAAGTCAGCCATTTTAAAATTAATGTGTAATCTTGGCGACATTTTCCCTTTTTTTCAGGCACCGTTCTTTGACGAACTCCTCCAAGGGATTTCATCATATTGCCACAATCTCCAGTGTGTGGAATCTAAAGACCTTTGTGATGTTAAATTGCGAAGCTTTTTACGTTCAGGGAAACGGGGTGGTCGTGTCGGCACGTGGAGTTTCAATCACTCGCCAAAAAGCAGTAATCTGCTGTCACTCAAAAACACAATGTCCAATCTCTCCCAAAGGTCGCAAGCGTGATGAGACTCGAGCTTGGAACTGTTTGTTATACCATTTGTCAGTAATGGTTAGAGCGCCACCTAGTGGGATGACTATAATCATGATTGAATGAGATGAAATGTTAACTGGTGGTTAAATGCAAGAATTCCATCAATGTGACATCAGATCGGAAGCGCTGGTTTTAGGTGTTGGGCGTGGCTTGACATGCCGGGTGCGAGGGCCCTCATAACGCTGCTTGCAGCTTTAATTAGAGCCCGAGCACCGAGAGTGCGAAGGCCCTATTGTATCTGCTCCGTTTCTTCTTCTTCTCATTATTATTATTATTATTTCGTCAAATGAATTGCCTTTTTGAGGGCTTTAACATGCTCAAAAACTCATGAAATTTTGCACACATGCCAGGTCTGGTGAAAAATTTTGTATTTTAATGGTTTTATATATGAACACTGGGAAATGGCTCTGTAGCGCCACCTATGCGTTGTTAAATGCAGCCCTACGAACACATCTTTTGAGCTACATGTATGAAATTTGGCACACATGTGTATCATGCCAAGACGAACAAAAAAGTCAATGGGACCATTGACGCAGACCCAACAGGAAGTCCGCCATTTCGAAGTGAATGTGACATTTTGGCTCTAATTTTGCCATTTCCATGCCTCGAACTTTTTCGAACTTCTCCTTGGGATTTTGTCATAGAAACTTCATATTTGGACAGTGCCAACTACACACCTGGGCCATGTTAAATTGCGGAGCTTTTGAGTTTTTGTGATACGGTGAGGACGTGGCGCCACGACGAATTTCGATGACTCGCCATGAAAATCTTATTGCCTCTCGTTCTGTCATACATGGTCCGACCTAGACCAAAGTGGACACATATGATAAGGCTCCACCCCTGAACATATTTCAACTGCCATATTTGACACCAGGGACAGCGCCACCTAGTGGGAACAGGAAGTGTCATGTTTTACACTTTGGGGTATAGTATTGTGATGCGTGACATTTGCAGCCTCAAATTTCTCCAGGAAAGCCTTAAGGAGTTGGTCTTGGCTTCCAGTGAAAACTGAGTTTTCACGAAAGGGTGTGACCCCTGCAGCATGGCGAACTTTGATGTCTCGCCATGAAGAAACAAATTAGTATAACTCAATGAAATCCAGACTGATCAGTACCAGACTTTAAAGGGATGATGTCAGACCCGCCCTGAACAGATTGATATGCCCATTGTCAGGAATACGTAGAGCGCCACCTAGTGGCAACAGGAAATGTCGTGTCTTTCATTTTGTTGTACTGATTTTCACAGGTTCATCGTGGCCACCTCAAAAGCGGTGAATATCACCATCCATCCTTCATGATGCTTCTGTGCGAAAATTGTGACTTTAAACTGAACGGCGCACCCTGGTGGCAACGCGGTTCACCATGAATAATGAAGTGGCTTTTGAGGGGCTTGGAAAGTTTAAAAAGTCTTCAAATTTGGGCCACACCTCCAATGTGATGAGGGCTTTCTGGTTATGTGATCACTTTCATTGAATAGTGCAAAATGGCTCCACAGCGCCCCCTACAAATATTCAAAACAACAGCCCCTGCTCTGTGTTTTATCTATGAGTCTGAAACCTGGTAAGCTTATGGAAGATATCAAGATGTACAAAAAAGTCTCCTGGAGCAATATCCCAAATCCAACAGGAAGTCAGCCATTTTAAAATTAATGTGTAATTTCTGCGACATTTTCCCCTCTTTTCAGGCAACGTACTTTGACGAACTCCTCCAAGGGATTTCCTCAGATTTACCCGATCTCCAGGGTGGGGAATCTAAAGACCTTTGTGATGTTAAATTGCGAAGCTTTTTACGTTCAGGGAAACGAGGTGGTCATGGCGGCACGTGGAGTTTCAATCCCTCGCCAAAAAGCAGTAATCTGCTGTCACTCAAAAACACAATGTCCAATCTCTCCTAAAGTTCGCAGGCGTGATGAGACTCGAGTTCGGAAATGTTTGTTATGCCATTTGTCAGTAATGGTTAGAGCGCCACCTAGTGGGACGACTATAATCAGGATTGAATGAGATGAAATGTTAGCTGGTGGTTAAATGCATGAATTCTATCAATGTGACATCAGATCGGATGTGCTGGTTTTAGGTGTTGGGCGTGGCTCGACACGCCGGGGGTGCGAGGGCCCTCATATCGCTGCTTGCAGCTTTAATTGTTATTATTAGGGCCCGAGCACTTCGAGTGCGAAGGCCCTATTGTATCTGCTCCGTTTCTTATTATTATTATTATTATTATTATTATTATTATTATTATTATTCAGGCAAAACAAGGGCCTTTTTGAGGGCCTAAACATGCTCAAAAACTCTTGAAATTTTGCACACATGCCAGGTCTGGTGAAAAATTTTGTATTTTAATGGTTTTAAATATGAGCACTGGGAAATGGCTCTAGAGCGCCACCTATGCCTTGTTAAATGCAGCCCTACGAACACATCGTTTGAGCTACATGTATGAAATCTGGCACACATGTGTATCATGCCAAGACGAACAAAAAAGTCTGTGGGCCCATTGTCGCAAACCCAACAGGAAGTCCGCCATTTGCAAGTGAAGGTGACATTTTGGCTCTAATTTTGCCATTTCCATGCCTCGAACTTTTTCGAACTCCTCATTGGAATTTCATTGTACAAGCTTCATATTTGGTCAGTGTCAACTACACACCTGGGCCATGTTAAATTGCGGAGCTTTTGAGTTTTCGTGATACGGTGAGGCCGTGGCGCCATGGCGAATTTCAATGACTCGCCATGAAAATCTTATTGCCTCTCGTTCTGTCATACATTGTCCGACCTTGACCAAAGTGGACACATATGATAAGGCTCAACCCCTGAACATATTTCAACTGCTATATTTGACATCAGGTACAGCGCCACCTAGTGGGAACAGGAAATGTCATGTTTTACACTTTGGGGTACAGTATTGTAATGGGTGACATCTGCAGCCTCAAATTTCTCCAGGAAAGCCTTAAGGAGTTGGTCTTGGGTTACAGAGAAAACTGTGAGTTTTCGCTGAAGGGTGTGACCCCAGCAGCATGGCGAACATTGAGGTCTCGCCATGAAGAAACAAATTAGTGTAACTCAATGAAATCCAATCTGAGCAGTACCAGATTTTACAGGCATGATGTCAGACCCGCCCTGAACAGATTGATATGCCCATTGTCAGGAATACGTAGAGCGCCACCTAGTGGCACCAGGAAATGTCATGTCTTTCATTTTGTTGTACTGATTTTCACGGGTTCATCGTGGCCACCTCAAAAGCGGTGAGTATCACCATCAGTCCTTCATGATGCTTCTGTGCGAAAATTGTGACTTTAAACTGAAGGGCGCACCCTGGTGGCAACGCGGTTCACCATGAAAGACGAAGTGGCTTTTGAGGGGCTTGGAAATTTTACAAAGTCTTGGAATTTGGCCCAAACCTCCAATGTGATGAGGGCTTTGTTGTTATGTTTATTTTCCTTGAATAGTGCAAAATGGCTCCACAGCGCCCCCTACAAAATTTCAAAACATCAGCCCCTGCTCTGTGTTTTATCTATGAGTCTGAAACCTGGTAAGCTTATGGAGGATATCATGATGTACAAAAAAGTCTCTTGGAGCAATATCCTAAATCCAACAGGAAGTCAGCCATTTTAAAATTAATGTGTAATTTTAGCCACTTTTTCGCCTCTTTTCAGGCCTCATACTTTGACGAACTCCTCCAAGGGATTTCATCAGATTAACCCGATCTCCTGTGTGTGGAATCTAAAGACCTTTGTGATGTTAAATTGCGAAGCTTTTTACGTTCAGGGAAACGGGGTGGCCGTGGCGGCACGTGGAGTTTCAATCCCTCGCCAAAAAGCAGTAATCTGCTGTCACTCAAAAACACAATGTCCAATCTCTCCCAAAGTTCGCAGGCGTGATGAGACTCAAGGTCGGAAATGTTTGTTATCCCATTTGTCAGTAATGGTTAGAGCGCCACCTAGTGGGACAACTATAATAATGATTGAATGAGATGAATCGTTAGCTGGTGGTTCTAGGCATGAATTCCATCAATGTGACATCAGATCGGACGTGCTGGTTGTAGGTGTTGGGCGTGGCCCGACGTGCCGTGGTGCGAGGGCCCTCATAACGCTGCTTGCAGCTTTAATTATTATTATTTTTCATTGAAATGAATTGCCTTTTTGAGGGCTTTAACATGCTCGAAAACTCATGAAATTTTGCACACATGCCAGGCCTGGTGAAAAATTTTGTATTTTAATGGTTTTACATATGTGCATTGGGAAATGGCTCTGTAGCGCCACCTATGCCTTGTTAAATGCAGCCTTACGAACACATCGTTTGAGCTACATATATGAAATCTGGCACACATGTGTATCATGCCAAGACGAACAAAAAAGTCAGTGGGACCATTGACGCAAACCCAACAGGAAGTCCGCCATTTTGGATTGAAGGTCACATTTTGGCTCTAATTTTGTCATTTCCATGCCTCGAACTTTTTCGAACTCCTCCTTGGGATTTGGTCGTATAAGCTTCATCTTTGGTCAGTTTCAACTACACACCTGGGCCATGTTAAATTGCGGAGCTTTTGAGTTTTCGCGATACTGTGAGGCCGTGGCGCCACGGCGAATTTCGATGACTCGCCATGAAAATCTTATTGTCTCTCAATTTGTCATACATGGTCTGACGTGGACCAAAGAGCACACATATGATAAGGCTCCACCCCTGAACATAGTTCAACTGCCATATTTGACACCAGGGACAGCGCCACCTAGTGGGAACAGGAAATGTCATGTTTTACACTTTGGAGTACAGTATTGTTATGGGTGACATCTGCAGCCTCAAATTTCTCCAGGAAAGCCTTAAGGAGTTAGACTTGGGTTACAGTGAAAACTGTGAGTTTTCGCGAAAGGGTGTGACCCCAGCAGCATGGCGAACATTGATGTCTCGCCATGAAGAAACAAATTAGTGTAACTCAATGAAATCCAATCTGATCCGTACCAGACTTTACAGGCATGATGTCTGACCCGCCCTGAAAAGATCGATGTGCCCATTGTCAGGAATACGTAGAGCGCCACCTAGTGGGAACAGGAAATGTCATGTCTTTCATTTTGTTGTACTGATTTTCACAGGTTCATCATGGCCACCTGAAAAGCGGTGAATATAGCCATCAGTCCCTCGTGATGCTTCAGTGAGAAAATTGTGACTTTAAACTGAACGGCGCACCCTGGTGGTAACGCAGTTCACCATGACCATTGAAGTGGCTTTTGAGGGGCTTGGAAAGTTTGAAAAGTCTTGAAATTTGGCGCACACCTCCAATGTGATGAGGGCTATCTTATTATGTGATCATTTTCATTGATTAGCGCAAAATGGCTCCACAGCGCCCCCTACAAATTTTCATAACAACAGCCCCTGCTCTGTGTTTTATCTATGAGACTGAAACCTGGTAAGCTTATGGAGGATATCAAGATGTACAAAAAAGTCTCTTGGAGCAATATCCCAAATCCAACAGGAAGTCAGCCATTTTAAAATTAATGTGTAATTTTGGCGACATTTTCCCTTCTTTTCAGGCACCGTTCTTTGACGAACTCCTCCAAGGGATTTCATTAGATTTACGCGATCTCCAGGGTGGGGAATCTAAAGACCTTTGTGATGTTAAATTGCGAAGCTTTTTATGTTCAGGGAAACAAGGTGGTCATGGCGGCACGTGGAGTTTCAATCACTCGCCAAAAAGCAGTAATCTGCCGTCTACTCAAAAACACAATGTCCAATCTCTCCCACAGGTCGCACGTATGATGAGACTCAAGCTCGGAAATGTTTGTTATGCCATTTGTCAGTAATGGTTAGAGCGCCACCTAGTGGGATGACTATAATCATCATTGAATAAGATGAAATGTTAGCTGGTGGTTAAATGCATGAATTCCATCAATGTGACATCAGTTCGGACATGCTGGTTTTAGGTGTTGGGCGTGGCTCGACTCGCGGGGGGTGCGAGGGCCCTCATAACGCTGCTTGCAGCTTTAATTATTATTATTATTATTCAGACAAAACAAGGGCCTTTTTGAGGGCTTTAACATGCTCAAAAACTCATGAAATTTTGCACACATGCCAGGTCTGGTGAAAAATTTTGTATTTTAATGGTTTTACGTATGAGCACTGGGAAATGGCTCTAGAGCGCCACCTATGCCTTGTTAAATGCAGCCCTACGAACACATGGTTTGAGCTACATGTATGAAATCTGGCATACATGTGTATCATGCCAAGACAAACAAAAAAGTCAATGGGACCATTGACGCAAACTCAACAGGAAGTCCGCAATTTAGAAGTGAAGGTGACATTTTGGCTCCAATTTTGCCATTTCCATGCCTCAAACTTGTTCGAACTCCTCCTTGGGATTTGATCGTACAAGCTTCATATTTGGTCAGTGTCAACTACACCCCTGGGCCATGTTAAATTGCTGAGCTTTTGAGTTTTCGTGATACCGTGAGGCCGTGGCGCCACGGCGAATTTCGATGACTCGCCATGAAAATCTTATTGCCTCTCATTCTGTCATACATGGTCCGACCTGGACCAAAGAGCACACATATGATAAGGCTCCACCCTGAACATATTTCAAGTACCATATTTGACATCAGGGAGAGCGCCACCTAGTGGGAACAGGAAATGTCATGTTTTTGTGAGATTATTATATTATCTTATGCCATGCTATACCCCTAATTAAAGATTGTGAAATTATTATGTAGTTTTAGTTTGCATTATTCTCCTGAATTAGAAGAAGGTGATAACTATTACATTTGTTAAATTGATTTGTATTACATTAGACTGCTGATTTATTGTGAATGGATGATATTGTTTTATGATGCACTATACTGCTGAGTTAAGAAGAGAATATTGTGTGCAGAGAGTCAGGGCCTTTCTGTTCTGATAGCAGAAAAACAAGGAGCCGAGGTCATAACTTAGGCTCTGTGTGAGAGGAAGAGTGTGAATGTTTAGGCTTTTACGACTAGGTGGGGGCCACTAGAGGCTATAAGAGTTTGAGTAACCCTCCACCAGTTTGAGATTTGCTGTGACCCTCTGCATGCATGTCTCCCCATCCGGATGGTTTAAGCTCATAAAGTGTTGAATTGTATGGAAATAAATGATTGTTGATTGAGCATTTATACACCGAGTATTGTCCTTCCTTCAGCCCAAAGATTAAAAGAATTGAGAGATTTTAACAACTTGGTGCTGTGTGACCCAGATCTTTGGCGTGCTGAGGACGGGCAGATTTGGCCTGTGGTGAGATCGTGAGGCGAGGCGAGCAGAGGACCGGTCCAAACATAAAAAGGTAAGCACAACCTGTTGTATTATAAATACCAAATGTGCATATTGGGCTTTCCAAATTAATTTGTTCGCTGAGTTACACGCATTTTCACATTAAATTTGTCGGTGTCTGGTTTTCGGCACGATATACTAACATCATAAGTTGAGGCTGAATTCCAGTGTCATAGGAACTGGCTCTAGCAAGATACTAAAAACATTCTACGTTGAGACTAGAGTTGCAGCCCACGTTACCTTCCACATTTAACTTTGTCTAAGACTGGCTTCTGTGGCAATAAGATAGTAGAAACTGTTCCGGAGATGCGGCCATAAGTTCAGTATATGAAATAGAGGTTTGAAGTTGGTTTGTGGTGCGGTTGTGCTTCGGAGATGCGGCCATAAAATTAGTATGCAATAGAGGTGAAGTAGAAGCTGGTTTGTGGTGCGGTTGTGCTTCGGAGATGCGGCCATAAGCTCTGGTTTGTGGTGCGGTTGTGCTTCGGGGATGCGGCCATAAGTTCAGTATAAGTGGAAGCTGGTTTGTGGTGCGGTTACGCTTTGGATTAGTTCTAAATTGAGCTCAGAAGGCTCTGTGTGTGTTTCTGCTCGTGGGATGCGCTTTTGCGTGTTGGCATTGCATGAAATGACCATGACGGTTTATGTGTGAATTGGAGGACACTAGAGCAAAGACACATTTTAGGATCAAAGGTTGATGCCTAGTGGACCTGTGGAAATTGATTTTGTTCAAGGTGTGGCAACCCCCCTGTCTGTGGACGCACAGGCCGGTCCAGCGGCGTCTGGTTAGCCGAGGTGGCGACTTCGGAACTGAGGACTCCCACATAGCTACAGAATAACACTGATACCGCTGTGTAATCACGGGTTTACATTTATTCTGGACTAGAACAAGACACATTTTGAGATCAAAGGTTGAGTTCTAGATTAGTCAAAAAGGTTGATTTACTCGCTTCAGTGGTTGAAATTGTGATTGCTCTGTGCCTGTCCCCTGACGAGTGTGTAAAATTAAAATAAGAGATAAAAGAGGACAATTTGGAGCCACATAGAGATAGACGGGCGTAATTGGGTGTAATACTCTGTGGTGTAATAAAACGAAACGGTAAGAGGTGAGTAGTGGTGTGAAATATGTTGGGTTTTAAATCTGACATAGAGAAAGGAGAAATGGAGGGAGAGTGGAGAATTATTGAGAAGCAGAGAGAGGAATGTGTTATGAGACTGGCGTGCAGTTTGCGCTGTAAAGGTGGGCGTGTTGCCTGCTTGTCTATTTAACAGTGATGAAAATGATATTAAATAGATCTCTTAGTGTGTTAATACAGGTGGCTATGGACCTGGACCAACCGCCCACCACAAGCACAGTGGCCAGAACAAAATTATAGTAATGGGAACCACACCCAGCAAGAATCAGCAGCTGTGGAAGAGACAGCAGCGAGGAGAGAATTAGAGGAGAAATTAAGAGAAGCTGTAACACATAAAATTGGGGCCAACGGACTTGTGGAGGTTGGGAAGGCGTCCGGAGCATCACAACAAAAGTTGAAACAAAAAACACACACAAGCAGAGAAATGTGAGAGAAAGGCACCTTTTAAGGTAATGCCTTGTTTGAGAAAAAAAAAATAAAAAAAATAACCTGCCTACAAGTGCACACACACGCAATGAAAAAACAGCTTACATTCACGAACACGTGAAGATTTTCCAGCAAGGTTAAAGCAGCGAAAATTCACATACACCTGTTGTTAAATGATGAATTTTATCCATTACTAACAAATAAACTCTCTGGGTTGCAGGACAACAACTTAACTTCAAAAAGAGACTGGTATGACCAACCAGTGATGAAACAACAAATTTAGTGGTTAAGTGATTACTCAAGGAAGGAAAATTCCTTTTTGTGCTTTTAAACATGATCTTAAGAATTTAAACATGTACCTGTGTTGTCCGGTCAACTTGGTGGGCTATGAGTTGATTATATCGTGAGAAAAAAACAAAAAAAGGGGGAGAGAAGGCTGACACAGGGCCTGGCCCGGTGTTTCTCCCCTCTCTGAATAACACAGCCAAAACAACATCATTTTCCTGTTCGTCTGCTTTTTGTTTTGTTTTTGTTTTTTCTCTTTATGCTTGATTACAGGCTGCTTTGCCGGCCCTGGAAGCCGAGGCTGACCTGGACTCCTGCTCTCCCCTCTACCATCTTCGACGTGACCCTGACCAAATGCTGCAGCAGCTGGACCCACCACAACAACCTGAAAATGTCAACAGTGCTGCAGGAAAAGGATCTCATGCAGCAGAGATGGAGAGCGTTAAACCCAAGGCCCGTTTCACTACACGGGGGAAAATTCCCAGACAGCTTCAGCTGACAGAGCTGTGATGAGACGTTCAATAAGCCCGGATGAAAAGTGAGGCCGAGCAACATAATGCTGACCTTGATAACTCTGCATTAACACTGTACAGGGCAGTGACGGACCAACACGGATGATTGGGCAGCAAAAAGGGCGCGACAGAGACAGGAGGAGCAACTGAGGTCAAAAGGCACCTCAGAATGGACAAAAACACAGAGGAAGATGCAGGTTTCACCTGCGGTGAGCATGGACACTGGAGAAAAGGACTGCCTCATTTGTGGCCAGAACCAGGACGGACTGAACTTTGAACAGCAGCAATGGTGGCAAGCGGACTGAAAAGGAGGAGGGCAGGACCCCAGGGCACGCTTCAGGCCGTGGTTTACCCAAAACACCAGAACAGGAAAGTGATGAACACACACACACACAAACACACACATCTACATTCACTGACTCAGAATGAAGAGAAACACACACACGCACTCGTTGATTGAGTGAGAAATGACACACACACCTAAATTGAAATGCTGATTCACTGAGAAGTGATCCACACACATACACATGCACACGCTTGTGCAATGAAGAGTGATGCACACACACACATGCTGATGCAATGAAGAATGCTTTGCTAACAAATGATTATGCTGATACGCAAAATGCTGCACACAAACATCCAAATATAGAATTTGTTATAAGAAGCCATCGATTGCTTAGAATGTGTTTTATTATTGGTTAAATGTGTTTTATGTCACCCAGAGGATATTTATGTAGATTTAAGGGACAAGGTCTAAAACAGTTTGGTTATGAAAACAATGTCTGTGCGTGATGTCTGTGTACAGCTGCTCAAGGCCTTGATTGAATTGTTTGCTGTGCTTCACACAGCCTTATGAGGAGCAGTGGTACAGAGTGAAAATGATGAACTAATGGTGTGAGTTTTATTTCGGAGCACCGCATTTTCTGTGATTGAGATTTAATTCAAGGAGGAACAAAAGGTGTTACAGTACCTGAGGTTCTCATTCCTATACAATATTGTCTCAGCAGGAAGCAAAAACTTTCCTGTGAATGTTTGGCTGTTTTGGGTTTTGCTTAGCACGAGGTTGATTTTATCAGTGAGGTTTGGGTGGTTTTCTTTCTCTAAGAGCGAGAGAGAGACGGTTTTATGCTTGGACATGTCTGCAACGGGCCTTAGTATGTGTTATTTTATTAGTATTTTATTGGGTATGTTTGTTTTTGTTTTTGTTAAAGTGCACTGAGATAAGAACATCTGAGAGGTGTGATCCACCGGTGGTGATATTTTGTGAGTTCATGATTTAACAATCAGCTCTTTAAACCAGGCCTGAGAGATTGAAATTTAGAGCACTATGAAGTATTCTTACTGAAAACAGTCGCAAAGTGTTTTTCTCCATGATTATAATGGGCTTGGGAGAAATTCACTTATATGGGACACTGATCACATGAGAAGTCCTGAGCCTAAAAGGATTGCAGTGAGTCAATCCAGTTCAAAAAACAAAGAATTGTTTTCTTTTTAAAATGATGACGTCATCTTGCTGGTGATGGATACTCGAATAGGTCGCGCGTGAGACTCCATTATCAGCAACATCTGGTATGAATGTGTGTGAATGTATGCATGTGACTGGACTGTCACATGCAGTTTATTGTGATTATTAAGCATGCAGTGAAAATTTTAAGAAGCCCAGCTGCCAATCCCCAACCTGCCCTTATAATAATTATCATATGATTATATTATTTTGTATTTAAATACAATGGGTTTGTGTGTGATTGTCAGTGCAAAGAAGGAAGGGACAGAGCATTTGTACAAGAGCAAGAAGAACCAGGTGAGTAAATGGGCAGATAGTGAAGTTAGCTGGAAAAATAATAATTTTTCACCAAATAATTTTAAAATATTTTATGGGTACAGGCTTTCTGTGTGGAGTTTGCACGTTCTCCCAGTGTCTGGGTGGGTTCTCTCCCGGTACTCCGGGTTCCTCCAAGACAGTCTAACCACATGCAGTTATTGGCGTTAAGTTAATTGGTGATTGGTTGTCTGTGAGACTGTGACAGTCTGGCAACCTGTCCAAGGTGTATCCCACCTCTCGCCCTATGGAAGCTGGGATAGGCTCCAGCCATCCCACAACCTTGATAAGGCTAAGCAGAAGAGAATGGATGGATGGATGGATATTACAAGCATTTCATGGGAGAGTTGTGTGCTTTCCATTAGCACACGTAAAAATGCCAATGGACATTCCAAAGAGCAAATTTATTGATATGAATACACTGAAAAAAAATGTTTTGTTCAATTTACTCAAATTTTTTATGACAAGTGGTTGCATGAAATAAATTTGTTTGAATCCAGAAATATTTTTTAAGTACACTGAATTTAATTTAAGCGAGTAAAACCAACATATATTTTTAAGCTACTTTAACTTAACTGTTGTGGATACGACTTAGTCAGATATTATTAGTAATTCCAACTAAGGTCGTGTTAAGTGTACCAGAATAATTTGTTTCCTTTAAACTTATGTCCCAAAGTTATATTCAAATCAATCAAATTGTTAATTTCTCTCTATTTCAATTAAGTAAATTTTACTTTAAAAAAAAAAAAAAAAAAATATTGCTTACCCTGATTTGTAGTTTTTAATAATGTCAATAATGAAAACTACAAAATTCTTTCACATCTTTTATTAATGCAAAATTTGTTGCAAACAGAATAAGAATCCACATCTCTAAGGGAAATCGCTGTAATTTGTATAATACAAATTACAAAACTTTTGCCTATGAACTAATAGCTTTAAAAAGCTCTATTCAAACAAAACAGAAACAACAGACAAGAGAAATGTTAACCAATGTTTCTCTTCCTCTAAAAAAGAAAAAACTGCTTACATAAAAGAATAAAACACTGCCAGGAGTATAAAGTATCACAATTAGAAACTGATGCATCCACAAACTAACCAAAGTTTCAGACTTGCTGTTCTGCGATCCACATTTAGAAATTGCATTTTAATAAGGTAATTAGACTTCAAACTAAACTTGTGTTTTCCTTACTGCTTATTGACCACTGTCTTTCCATTCTAGTCCTTCCTTGAGGATTCTGAATGTTTTACATGTTTTCTGACCTAACATACTCGCTTCAAAACAATTAATAGTCTTTAAAGTGTTACCAATGTGCTGCAGTGTGGTAATCATGCATTTTTAATTTTAATTTTTAATTTTTTTTATTTTTAAATCGGGTGAGTTAACACTGATTATACGCAGGGCAGCAGCTATCAAGGACCAGGATAAAGAAAATTGCTTGATGTAAACTGAATAATTACAAAGTTGCTCTTCAAGCTACTCAAATGTACCAAACGTGAAACATTCATTATTGAAAGTTAAAATGTTCAATCAAAACATAACACAGAACGTGAGAACGAATGATGGTTATACAAGAGTTTCACTCCTATTCACAAGAGCACCAGTCATTGGTAATTTACATAACAGCATTCTCTTCCTATCCAGTAGCAATTTAGTTCTTCAGCCCAAGAACTTTGGGGAGAGCTTTTCCCATCCAATCCCATCAACACTTTCTGAATGAATTCATAATAGTCCTTCAATTCCTTGGGGTAGGCTAGGTTTAGTGCATAGATTACTTCAAGTATCAATACACAAGCTTGGGCCGGAGATCCAATGTTGTCTATGACCATCTCCCCTTCAACAAATATTCCAATGTCATCATAATGTCCATTTTGTCCATCCTCCTTGTTGATGACATAAATGCCCATGGTGTGTTTCTTCAGGTCTCTCTGGATGTCATCTCCTTCAATGTCCTAAACATTTAATAAAAGGTAAAAGAAAAACAATTAACTCTACAATTAAATTCCAATCTAGTCGTTTGTGTGTCTATCTAAAAAGTGTGTGTATAGATGACTTGCTTACAATGACTTACCAAGTACTCCCGAATAAGGCTTCCGTCCTCTTCACCAAGGTAGAGGCAAAGTGCCCTGAGAACTGCTTCCCTTTTCACTTTAACATCACTTTCAGCCTGTTTAAAGAGAGTTGCTAATTAAACCAATTTGGAAAAAAGAACAATAAACATTCGCAATAAGTAAATTTTATCATATGTCAGTTCAAACATAGTAAATAAAATATATGAAATTTCAAAATTTAGATTGCTTGGCTGGTCACCTAAAATGGCTTATTGGACTCACCAGTGACCTGCCACTTAAGACAAAAGAAATCCAAATAGAATTTGCAATATTCAGATTTACCTCTTGCATGATCTGCAAGTGGTGGGCAAGTTTCTGCCCAGAAACACCGCCCTTCTTCTGGAAAACTGTCATCAGCTGAGGTGTAATTCTGTCTAACTGTGCCGCGAAGGTCGTCTCCAGTTGAAGTGTTGTAATACACTGGAATTCAGCATTTACCTGTATCACACACACACACACACACAAAAAAAAAAGACTGGTGCTTAATCATTGGTATGATTATTTTGTTATTTCTTCATTAAATGCTACAATGCAATTGCCATCACTTCATAAAGCATGATTAGCATATGGGTTAGTATACAGTGCATGAAGGATGTTGCTACTGTTAATCAAAGAAGAAATGAATGGCATCAGTCCATTTCATGGGTTTAAAGGGTTTTAAAAAGCAGATATTTGTCTGTTTCAGGTGGTTGGCAACACATTTTCCTGTGCTCTTTGTCCGCTGGTGGGAGTGTCTCACCTGTGAGGTCAGCAGGGCAGAACTCTGCCGTCAGCAACAGAGAGCAGAGAAAATTTAGAGGTGCAACTAAAAACATGCTTGCCATGTACGCCCCAAACATCTCTGAAATTGCTCTGCAAACTTCAGGGTACTTGTACTTCAGAAGTCCTGTGGGTACCGTAAAGACTCATGTATGCACACAAACCTCAATTTTTTTTTTGCTCTCTGATCCTCTTTCTCTTGGCTGTTTCCTTCAGGGATCACCACAGTGAATGATCCACCTCCATCTAACCCTATGCTCTGCATCCTCTTAACTCACACCAACTAAATTCCTGTTTTCATTTCACTTTCGCAATTTTGTTTTCCTTTTATCCTGGATAAAAGAAATTTAATCATATATATTAATTGATATTAATTAATATCAATATTAATAAACACAAGAACCCTTAAGATGAGATAGATAAACTTGTCACTGCAATACTGTTGTGATAAATATGTAAGGAATTTGCATGTACTTACCAAAATAACACCGTTTCCTTGAATAAACAATAACACATAAGGGAAAGAAAATCTGCCAGAAAAGGAAGACAAAAAAAAAAAAAAAAATTTAAAATGAGGACTTTAGAAAGACAAACTATTACCGTTTCCAAGCCATTAGTGCATTACTTCATGATACTCCCTTGTAACAAAACAAATCTTACTTGTGCCTCTGTACAAACTACAGATGGCACGATACCACTTTTTTATGTCCGATACCGATATAAATTTGATTATCTGCCGATGCCGATATGAATCCGATTTTATAATAAATAAAACTGGGTTTTTTTTAATAAATATTTTGCTACATTTTGTATAAGTTTAAGTCAGTTTTAAAAAAAAAACAAAAAAAAAAAAAACATTAAAGCTATTCTGTTAATACCTGTATGCAAAAAATACACTGCACCCAAAATATTTTATACTTCAGCAATACTGATCAACCTAAAAACTTACACCATCCTCCTTATTCAGGTATTCTAAACAGTACACAGAAATATTAAACAACCTAACTAATAGGGCTGCCAACTCCCAGCAAAAATATTAGAAACCACCCCCACCCTCTGCCTCATAATGTTTAATTGACGTAATCTACTTTAATGCACAGAAATCAATTATTTTTCTATAATAATTAGATTCAACATTTTTCTTCAATACAGTTGCAGACAGCACAGATGGTACCTTCCCAAAGGAAAAAGTGCTATATGTACTACTATAACTAGGGTATATATTAGATTTAATATTTACTACATACAATAATGGATCTCTATACATTTAACCAGATCACCACTTTGGTTGTAAGATTTAGATAATTATTTATTAAAAGCTAGACATTTTAAATGAGAATAAATGGTAAATGGCCTGTATTTATATAGCGCTTTAATAGTCCCTAAGGACCCCAAAGCGCTTTACATATCCAGTCATCCACCCATTCACACACACATTCACACACTGGTGATGGCAAGCTACATTGTAGCCACAGCCACCCTGGGGCGCACTGACAGAGGCGAGGCTGCCGGACACTGGCGCCACCGGGCCCTCTGACCGCCACCAGTAGGCAACGGGTGAAGTGTCTTGCCCAAGGACACAACGACCGAGACTGTCCAAGCCGGGGCTCGAACCGGCAACCTTCCGATTACAAGGCGAACTCCCAACTCTTGAGCCACGATCGAAAATTATTTATTTGTGCCCCCCTTTGTGCCCCCCTTTCCCTGTTAATGCCCTACCTGGCCCCCTGGCAACACTTTGCTAGACCCGCCCCTGCACAGTTACCACATGTCAGCTACATAGAAAAGGATCCTGGTGTTATTTGTCTCTCAGAAACAGTTCATAACTTCCCTTCAACTAATTAATGTCACCTAAAAGGTAAACCTGTTTCTTCAATACCTGTTCAGCTCTAATGATTCAGTAAGAACATCTCCTGGTTTCACCTTCATGTTTCCTTCTCACCACATATCCAAACTGATATCATGACCAGCAGCTATTACGGCTGTGGCTCCAGAAAACACAAGCAGATACTAGAAAGTAATATTAAAAAAATTCTAGCAACAGGTGATCAAGCTTAAACGTGCTGCTGTTATTTATCTGCCGTTTTCCTCTTTCTAGCGCAAACTGGGCGATTAACAAACGAGAGAGATGGGACTAGCGACAGAAAAGCCGATCAGCTGATAATTGATCAGTTTCATGATTGAAGTAGCAACAGGAGAGGGAGGGGGAGAATGAGGGAAGAAGTTTTAGCTGTTCAGCGTGAAGACACCGAATAACTCCAGCTTTGTGTATTTTTTCATTCTAGCTAAAGTACGAAACAAATCGCTTCCTTTCCCCCTCAATACAAAACTCCGACAGCCAGTCCAGCTGTGGCTCCATACATCGGTTGTTAAGCTCAACATGGAAATACTATGCAAACATACAGAGATGAACTTACACACTTGCTTTACTTCTCTGTGTTAGTTTTCTCTGAGATTAAATGCAGCGGTTTGGAAGCACGTAGCGAGGCTTCAAATGCTAAACCAGACCGCTGACAGGTCTTGCACTCAACAGCTCTATCACGTGAAGCAAATTCTTTTCTGAGTTAATTTCAGTCCTGACAAACATCACTCTCAGTGCCTTTTGATCTCACATTTTTGGCAACCACTGAGTTATTCTCCTCCACAGTTTACAACCATTATTTGTTTCTGCACAAAAGACGCTGTGCAACGCCAATCCTACTTATTTATTTCCTACTGCACCCCTGACTGTGCAGGTGCGTTCAGAAGCCCCCTTCAGTGTTGCCAACTTAGCGACTTTGTCGCTATATTTAGCGAGTTTTCAGACTCCCTAGCGACTTTTTTTCTTAAAAAGTCGCTAAAAGACGTGAAAGCGCGTACGCTTTTACTCTCAACAAGCAGCGGGTGCTGTAACACAGTCAGTTCTTCTTTTACTCTTTTACTCTTATGCTGTTTTGTGGATCACAAGGTTTAAAACTACTTATAAACACACACACACAAAGTAACTCCACCAGAGTGCCTATTTCGGATCACTTTTGCGGTCCAAGCCGGGTAAAGGAGCAGGGTTGGAATTGTGACATTAAAAAACCAATAATTGCTAAAAAAATTTAATTTGTAGTTCTAAATAAACTCTAAATGCATTTAGGACGTTTTTACTCACTTTATGTCTCTTCCACAATGTTATTTCTCTCTCCAACAACATAGGTTACAATTATATTAGCATGACCAATTATGCAAATTAGGTGATGACGTCATTTAGCGACTTCTAGCGACTTTTAGGACAGCCAATAGCGATTTTCCTTACTGAGGAGTTGGCAACACTGGCCCCCTTCCCTGCACGACTATTCCTTAATGGCAATGTTGTGGCGGGAGGGACGATTTCTCAATTTAAAACTGCAGGCTGTCTGTACAGTGAACTTTACAGCTAACTACAACAGAGAAATTGCCTCGCTCCATAATTTGTTAGTACAAAGTGTGCCACCAGAACTAAGCTAAAACATATGACATTTTAACGTAGCAGTTTTCATCATCAATACAATTACTCTTTTAATAGAGCAGTAGCTAATAGAGCACATAGCTAGCTTAAGTCAAATCACGACAAAGTTCAGAGGTGTACAACTACTTAGACTTCTTTCTCCATGTGCACACGTCTTAAAGAGTCAACATGCTTTGACTGAGGTAAAAAAAAATAAAACAAAAACGACCGTAAAAGGTTTACTTACCAAGCTAGACCACCTTTACACGGTTGTATGATTAACTTGAACCCGCTTGCAGCACACACAGCGTCCGCTTTTTCAGTCAGTCCGCGCAAAAAATGGTGGCCTGTCCTAACGCATGCAAAAAAATGGCCCAACAGGATGCTATGAACAACATACTTAAGCATTTTGAGCTACATTTAATTAACTAAAATTAATTGGATTATAACGCAGGGAATGTATTCTGGAGTTACTCGAATTATATATGTAGACAGGAATTACTCATTTGAATTGAAAAGATATACCAAAATAAAATATGCTATATCTAAAAGGAGCCAATATCACTTTTTTCAGTGTAGTAACATTTGACAGGATTCATATCACACTGAACATGGCTTGAACAGGATGGCTGCCACTCTATTCATGTGACAGTCTATAAATCTGTTCATAACTGTTGGATTTGATTGCTGCCGCACCCCCTTCTCAGTCTGTGCTTCCAGTACTTTGACAATTAGTATGACTCAGCTGTTGTTTCATGTAAACTAACATAATCATCCTGTTGTAAACAGGTTTCTGTAAGGCAGAGTAAATCAGTTTGTTTATCAATTATTAATTCATGTACTACTACTTAAAAGAGAGAGACCTAATGTTTAACAATTCCCATTTCACTGTTTTACTCTTTAGTGCAGTTGTGGATACTATATTGTTCTTTCTTTTTTTTAATGTTTAAATTTTTTAGGTGATTTGTGGTTTGTTCTTTGGGAGCAGACACACTCTGTAAGACAGGGGTGTCAAACCTATTTTATATCATGAGCCACATACTTACATTGTTCTTACATGGGCTGGACCAGTGAAACTCTTTTCTGTCAGTGGAAAGAAATGACATATTTCACTGTTTTTCTATATGATAAAGAAAAAGCTGCTGTAACGAAGAAAGAAATCTATCAGCATGAAACTTTGGACTTAAATTGTAAGAAATAAATGTGTAAGATTACAGAAAAAGTTCCTGCAGCTCATTGCTCATCAAAACCTTTCTATAGTAGAAAGTGAAAGACAGTTTTCTAAAAATGTTTTTCAGTCATTTGATTGTTTATTACTTAATTACTTTGTGTCAGTAGGAAAAGCTGTAAAACTTTACAATACAGTTAAAAGTCCAAAGTTTCTGCTTGTGCTTGTTTGTGGTGAGCAGCAGATGAAACAAGTTAAGAATTATAAATGGCTACAAGTGCACATTCAGGCCTGTGAGACTCATTAAGACACTCTGAATCATGGCTGTGCGCTACATGCAGACATTTCTGCATCTCTGCCATTCAAAGACACATTGCATATAGTTTATTTTATGTCATATTTAATACTAAACTGTAAATTTAGTCCTTTTCAAGGGAGCAGTGTTTTGTTCAGTCTTTTTATAAAAACCTTATTTTTATGCATTTACTACTACTAGACAGAACACACAGAGGCCTGCACAACTTTTATCCTCCACAATGGAAAATAAAAACAGGAATCGCTGTAGCCAGCTCTTAATTTTATAAATTCCTCCTGGCCAAATGTTTGACTCCTATGAAAAAACCAAATCTGGGAAAAGAGGCCACATTTGTGGGCCTCGTTGCCTCACTGTGATGTAACTGGCCATCAAATACGGCCTTTGAAGGATGCAGCAGTTAAATTGGGACAGCTTCTGTCTCTCCTTCAGGTCTCGGTATCCTAAGAGAGGAAAAAGATCAGCATGTGGCGCAGGGGTTCACCACAGAGGGCCTTCTTCACCGCACAAACACTGGGTGACACTGCTCCGTCCACCATACCAGATCTCACCTTTTCATGTGAGTTTGGTCAAGGGGCTCAGCGCCGTAGCTCCGCAAACGCACATAACGCACACTGCGTAGGGCACCAAATGGCCGGTAGGGCACCAAAAAAATCAGGGTCGTAAAAAAAAAAAAAGTAAACCATATTAATACTATAAATATCATATGCATTAATATGGTTAAACAATACAAAAGCAACATAAAACAATTTTCCCGAGAAAAGGGGTGAATCTGCTTTGTGCCCTGTCTCCAGTCTCCTCCTGGTGCCCCCCCCCACTCCCAGTGGTCTGTTCTATAATGCCTCAATTCGGTATTGGTAAACACCTGTTTGAACATGGCCTCGAAACGGCAACAGGAGTCGGGAGCGGAGAAAAGAAAGAAGAAGAGGAAGCGTGATGAAACTCAGGCGTCGCTTGCCGGTAAGGCAATGTTTAAATAATAACAATAAAAAAGTTCATTATTGTAGCCCTTGCTTGCACGCTCATGTCCGTCAACTCTGTGATAGCTCCTGTTAGCAGTGTTCATACTGTGTTAACAAATGTTGCAAATGATTGATGTTGGGTAGTTTGTTTACGTTGTGGATATGAATATAGAATGGACTACTAAAAGCAACTCATCATGGTCACTCAATTGACGGTTTTCAGATAACGTTAGCAATCGTGAGACTAGCATTTCCCTCCTCAGGTTGCTAGCTGGCTAACGTCATGCATGCTACTGATTAACCTTAACTTTGGGATAGGTCAGTGATGCAGTCAAGTATTATTATCAGATTAGACAAGATTACTTTGTATGTTGCTGCATTTCAGGATATCTATAAAGACGCATATCTTATTTATGCGGCATAAATAAGATATAGGTTTCATATTACAGTGTAATATGAAACCTATATCTTCCAGTAATATAGATTTCCTACTTGCGCATTTATATCAAATTATGTACAGCATGTTTATATTGCCATTTGCCATTATGAAAATCTATACATGTAAAATATAGTTAGTAATTTTAAATGTACCAGTGACTTAATTTATTAGTCTTATAATGCAATTTTTAAGTAGGCCTACTGTAGATTCAAAATTGTATTTCTGTAAAATCCCTGAATATTTTCTCTTGTATGCAGGGTCAATGCTTAAATATGTTCAAGGAGGATCTCAAGGACAGGATGAACCATCCAGTAGTAGTGCCATCCCTGGACATCAACCACCAGCCATTGTAGACCCTGCAACAATCCCTAGCCAAGAAGAACAAGAACCATCAACCACCAGTTCAGGTACAGTTCCATACACAAGTACCACTGAGAGTCCTGTCACTGAGAGACTATCAGAAAGTGACACTGTGGAGACATGTGTGCCCCCTTCAACCGATCCTGCTCTTTGGCCAGCTCACATTGTAGATGCTGATCGTGTTGAAATTGTGCGGAGAGGTCCTTTTAATGTCAGCTCTGATTTTAATTTTCCAAAGGGGCCTGAGTATTTATTTGTAACAGTATTTTTAACCTCCTTTAACCTTATTTATTTGTTTAACTGTCATGTTTGTTGTTATTTAATTAAACAAATTCCACTGAGAAATTCAAAAGTATTAATGTTTTTTTTTTTTTTTTTAAGTGGCGGGGGGGGGGCACCATAAAGCATTTGTGCTTAGGGCACCCAAATGGCTAGCAACGGCCCTGAAGGGGCTGGTCAGGTCTGCCAAGTTCAAGATGAAACAGTGATATTGGGGCTGTATATATATACTCTTTAATAAGTAATATTTTATTTGATTCAATTAACTGGGTTCTCTTTTTCTATTTTCAGGGCTTTTGTGTAAATCTGCAGACCTCTTTATTTGTGTATAAAGTTGGGTATAGAAAAATAATTCATAATTCATCCAGCATCATCTTGATGTAAAGTCTACAACTAAGCTGGCATAGGTCAGACATGTGCTGAAACTAACCAGGAACAGAAGACACCATCTGTGGTATATTTTAGAGAGGAGCCATTTTACAGCTTCTTTTTCAGAGCTTAATAAAACTTGTCAGGGCAAAACCTGCTATAGTTTTTCATTTATCACAACACAATTTCCACGTATGATGCAACTTTTCATGAAGCTGCAGTGTCAAGTTGGAAAAGAACAAATGCACAGGATTTTGGACATGACCTTCACAATAAAAGCCTTTGGAAAATAAACGCTATAAAAATTAAGACTGTAGTGCGGATTGTATATGAACGTAGCGTTTAGCTGCCTGCAGTAATAAAAGCGCATGCGCTTTCATTACTTTATCAATTAATACATTTTATTTGTTTATTTTTATAGGTACAAGTGTTCATTATGAATCACACACACAAGCATTTATAGCATAGTTTCCATTGGAAATACATTTACAAAACTAGATTTGCAGGTAGATGGGATCCAAGTGGCAAAAAAGACCAACTTTGCTGCTGTGCCAAATCAATTTCCTACCGTTTGTGACAGACTGCACATGAAGAGAAGCCATGCAGGTGGTGTAGAGCGCAGTTGTGGATCTTGTGTTGCAGGCAGACACAACTTCGTCAGCTACTTCGTCAAACAGCCTCTTCTTAGAAATAAATGAATAGCGAATTTATCAAATTAAAACTCCAGATCTATACCTAGTTTTAATTTTATAATTTTGAAATAATCTAACTTTATGATTTAATAAATTGCCTACCGTGTCTATCATATCTACCAAGCAGCTATCCAATGATTATTTTTCTAGTTTGTGTTTTTCATAATACATTCTATTTTTCCACGTTTTTCAAACACCTTGATGTCATTGTAGAGCCATTATTGTTCCGTGGCTCTTATTTTGAAGATGCGGTTACTTATCCGGTTATTAAATACCTTCGCGGTGTAGCTTTTTTCTCTTCTTTTTTCAAAGAAACGTTGCATCATCTTAGCCACAAGTATTCAAACAGTCTATGCCTTTCTTTGCGGAAGTTCTTTAGGTGAAAACGGTAAGTTGGGTTGCGTTCTTTGTCTTTATCATAAGCTTGTGGCCAGGAATGAGGCTTTCCACTGGGAAGTGTTCACAGCAAAAACATGCTGGGAAATCTGCCATGTTTAATTTTACTTAGATATATTGCAATTAAAAAAAAAACAAAAAACATATCTCATATGCTGTGTAATTGTTGACCACTGTCCAACTGTGTACAGTGTTAATGAAAATTCAGCGTATCGGAGGCACCCAGCAGACTGGCTGCTAAATTGCGACCATCACCAGTTAATCTGGAACACCGGTTCTGCTGGCTATAACACCGCAACCGGAGCTCATGGCAGGACGAATGGTTCAACTGAGCACGCGGCATACGTTAGAAAACGACAAATAGTTTCCGGATAGTGTTAGTTGTTGTAGTTGAGCATATTTTTAATTGGTGGGATTATGAATAGCGCTTGATGGTAGTGGTATTAACTGAAGCAAGGCAGTTTCTATTACAGTTAGATCTATTATTGTCTACTATCTAAATATCCACCCCCAGTTATTTCGTAGTAACTGTTAAAGTTAATATTACAGAATGAGGCACGACAGGTGCGTCCGAAGCAACCAGAGACTTCAATTCGTGGCTTATTAACTCAAACGCTTCTAACGCACACAAACTGTGATCAGAAGCACAGTCAGTTGTAAAGCGTAATCATCTTCGTCAACCTCACATGTTTAGTTTGAAACCTGATTGGAGTCAAATTCGAAAATCAGTTGCTGCGTTCACGGAGCGTGGGAATTTTGCAAAGCATGATGATCTGATGTCCTGTTACTTGAAACCCATTGTACTAGGAACAATGAAGGATATTTGACGTTATTGTTAAGTTACTGTTTGAAGGACGGCTGTGTTAGAGATCCAAGGGGTAGACTCTAAGCTTTTTGAAGTTTCATTGTGATGCTGGTGACCAAATCCTCCAACTCACTGTGTTCTATTTGCATATCATCTCTTTTATGTAGGCATTTCTAGAAATCTAAACTCTGTGTAATCTCTTTGTAATCTACATGCCTCTTTGTTTTTGTCCACAGCTGCAAAATGTGTGGTATCTGGGCTTTGTTTGGCAGCGACGAGTGCATGTCAGTTCAGTGCACCTGTGCCATGAAAATTGCTCACAGAGGCCCTGATGCTTTTCGCTTTGAGAATGTTAATGGCTTCACCAACTGTTGCTTTGGCTTCCATCGCCTTGCCATTGTGGACCAGCTGTATGGCATGCAGCCGCTGCGCATCAAGAAGTTTCCTTATATGTGGCTCTGCTACAATGGAGAGATTTACAACCACCAAACAGTAAGACCTCTTGTCCATTCTGTTCTGAAACTTTAGTGGTTGTTTGAGGAAGTATTTTTCTCGAGCAGGGGATGCATCCAGTTATCACATTACTGCAAACTATAGTCTCTTGTAGAACATAATACGCTTTAATATAAATGATAAAAGGACTGATTCATATTTAGCTCGTTTCTACTCTACCTGAGCACTGAAAGCGTTTTACACAACATGCCTCGTTCACCAATCACACAAGCACTTTTTTTCTATGCCTAAATGCTGTCTGTCTGACATTCACACACACTGACAGTCTGTTGAATGTACTGGAGAGGAACTTGGGGTTAGTATCTTGCCCAAAGATATTTGGCATGTAGATTGGAGCAGCCTGGGATTAAACCACCAACCTATCCAATTAGTAGATGACCTGCTCTACCTCCTGAGCTACAGCCACTGCATACATAAACATGAAAATAACATAAACATGTCATTTAACATTTATAAGATGACACCGAATGTTCAAACCAGGTCCATGTTCATTCAGAAGATCATGTTCACTAGAACACAATCTTCTCACTAGAGTTTCTGGATTCAACAGCATATTGTCTCGAAACGGTGATAAAGGCCTAGGCTTTCTGTTCTTTAGTGTGTCAGAAGTGTTACCCAATCATCAGTGAGAATATAGAAATTCCTTCATGCTTATAATGCTTCCAGTTCTTTACGTATGTGACACATACAACAGGGATTTATATGCTTGATTTTAAATACAAATTTTGCTCCATTTTCAGAAAACCTGTCTGATAACAGCTGGGTGGTATGGTTGCCACCAATAAATAACACCAATCTTGTCTTTTGTGCATGTTAGGAATGCACTAGTGTAACTCCTGTTCTTTCTATAGGCTTTGAGTATACAGTGAAAAAGTATTTGCCTCTTTCCTCTTATTATTTGTTTTGCATATTTATCAAACTTGCATGTTTCAGATCATCAAACAAATTTTAATACTGGACAAAGAATAGAATAGAATGGTCTTTTATTGTTATTGTAGATGTACAGCGTAATTGTTGGTGCTCCACACCAACTGTTCTGGTCCAGGTTGTTCTTCCTCAGGACATGGAGGAAGTGCAGCCACTGCTGGACCTTCTTTACCAGGGCGTTGGTGTTGTGGGTCCAGATGAGATCAGCTGAGGTGTTTGTGCCCAGAAACCTGAAGGTGGAGACACATTCTCCATTTATAATAAGAGGGGAGTGGACCTGTCTATGCCAGCTACTGTCATGACGATTTTCAGGGAACCAGAGGTACAAATTCTTTATTTAGGTACAAATTCTTTATTTATAAGACCAACCACCGTGGTGTCATCAACATACTTGATGATGACATTGGTTGGGTGAGTTGGTATGCAGTCAGAGGTGTACAGGGCGTACAGTAGGGGGCACCCCTGTGGGGATCTGGTGCTGAGTGACAGTGGGGGTGGGGGGGTCTGACTGATTGAGGCCGGTTGGTGAGGAAAGCTTTGATCCAGTGGCAGGGAGAATCTGAAGGTGGGCCAGTTTGGTGGTAAGGATGCCTGGAATTAAGGTCTTAAACGCTGATTGATTAAATGATTGGGGAGAAAAAAAAGTTATCCAAAACTACCTGGTCCTATGTGGAAAAACTGTGACCTATTCCTGTTTATGCCATCTTTGGCAGCAAGAATTGTAATCAAGTCTTCGAGATAGTGTGGCATTAAAGTGTTTGCCTCCTTACCGATTTCTTATTTTTTTATGTTTGTCACACTTAAATGTTTCAGATCACCAAACAAATTGAAATATTAGACAAAGATAAGACAAGTAAACACAAAATGCAGTTTTAAAATGA
This sequence comes from Oreochromis aureus, assembly GCF_013358895.1. NCBI lineage: Eukaryota > Metazoa > Chordata > Actinopteri > Cichliformes > Cichlidae > Oreochromis > Oreochromis aureus. The sequence goes on along the minus strand of NC_052962.1, from coordinate 4,258,288 downwards.
AGGTGTTAGGAGGGAAAAAATCAAAACCTACATGGACCTGTGTGAAAGTGATTTTCTCCCCCCGTTATAACATAAATAAAGTTGAGTGAAATTTCTCTAGCCACACCAAGGCCTGATTACTATCATGCCTTCTGAATAAAGAAATCACTTAAATAGGACCAGCCCGACAAAGTGGAGTAGACCAAAAGATCCTTAAAAGCCAGACATCATGCCATGAGCTAAGGAAATTCAGGAACAAATGGGAAACAAAGTAATTGAGATCTCTCAGTCTGGAAAAAGTTATAATGCCATTTCTACAGCTGTGGGACTCCAGCAAATCACAGTGAGAGACATTATTCACAAATGGCGAAAACACTGGATAGTGGTGAACCTTCCCAGGAGTGGCCAGCCAACCAAAATTACCCCAAGAGTGCAGCATGACTCAGAGGTCACAAAAGACCCCACAACAACATCCAAAGAACTGCAGCCTTCACTTGCCTCGGTTAATGTCAGTGTTCAGGGTTCCAACAAGAAACTAAGGTAAAAATGGCCTGAATGTCAGAGTTCAAAGACAAAAACCACTGCTGAGCAAAAACGAACATAAAGGCTCATCTTAGCTTTGTCAGAAAACATCTTGAAGATGCCCAAGACTTTGGGGAAAATATAAGAAGTTGAAATGTTTGTACAGACATTAGAGGATGTATGTATTAGAGACTCTAATACTTACATCCTCTCATATACTCCCGTTTGTTAATGTAAATGAGGAGTCTTCTTCACACTATAATTATGTTCAGCAGGGTTCCATGCAAAAACAAATTCTGTTAATTTTATACATGCTTTTAAGCAATGTTATCAGAAGACATATCTTTCTGTCCTGATTATGTGTTAATTCTTGAGATAAATAAGTAGCCACTCTTTACCAATATAGTAGTTTTGTCGTAGCCTGTGAGCTAATTATACAAGTGTATGCTTACCCATTACTTAATATCAGATTGTCTATTTAAATTATACTTATTTTGTACTCTACTGTGTTAGTGTATAACTCTACTTACCTGCGGATTATATGACAGTCTATTTCTATTTCACTCCAGTTCATTGATGTCAGTTTAATGTGATTGGTGTGTGCCAAGCCATTAAAGAAGCAAGCATGCTCACTTGCTCACATGCTCTCTGTTCTTGCTCAGGGAGTTCAACACACAGAACGTTACACATAACATACATTTTTATTTCTGTGCAGATGATGCCCAGCTTTATCTATCCATGAATTATTGTTGCCTTTTTACCTTACAATATAAAGTGCCTTGAGGTGACTGCTGATATGATTTGATGCTTTATATTGTAAGGTTAAATTTAATGAAGCCAGAAATGCCAGGAATGTTTTAACAACATAAAGGCCTGGATGGCTTCTAATTTTCTGCTAGTAAATTCAGATAAAACACTGGTTATTGTACTTGGCCCTGAAAAATCGTAGAAACATGGTATCTGTCGCAGCAGATGGCCTGAGCCTAGTTTCTTCCAGTTAAAAGGAAGTTTTTCCTTTGCCCTGTTTCCAAGTGCTTGTTCATAGGCGTTATCTAATTGTTGGGGTTTTCTCTGTATTATTGTAAGGTCTATCTTACAATATAAAGCAACTTGAGGTTACCGTGGTTCTGATTTGGCGCTATAAAAAAATAAAACTGACAAGCCTTTTCCACTGCCTGACTATATCCTCATTTGAAGTCAGCAGCACTGTATTCCTGCTGACAGAGTTTTGCTCCATGGCCTCACTGTGTTCCTCCAATGCCTGCGTTTTTGCTTCAGCTTCAGCTAGAGCCACATCCCGCTTTGCCTTTTGGTACTGGTCAGCTATCACCGGACTCCCACAAGCCACTAGCTTGATAGGACTCGTACTTCAGCTTAACTGCTCCCTTCACTTACGGTGTCTTCTATCTTGTTCGGCGATAACTGCCATAACAGGCACCAACCACCTTGTGGGTGCAGCACTGTACTGCAGCTCTGACAGTGGGGGTGTAGAACATGACTCAATGTCCCTAGCCTCACTTGGGATGGAGCTCTGCCAGATCTGGGAATTAAAGATCGGGGCCTCACACTCAAATTGCACCCTCACTGCACAGACCTGGGTGTGCCAGGTACCACAATCTTCCCCCACGACCTGATCCAACTCGCCATCAGGTCGTAATCGGCTGACAGCAGTCGGCTGTGTCACCAGAGTGTCTAAGGTTGCCACAGGTCTGATGAAAGCCACCATAACCATTGATCAATCTGCAACCTCGGGCATGCTGGTGCTAAGAGTACCTGTAGACACCCTTATGCTGGAACATGGTGCTTTGTCATTGATAGGCTTTTACCAGGGACTCCAAGAAGGATAACTGCGATTCGGCTCAGTGCAAATGAAAGTCAGGACCTGTTTCTTAACCTAAGGAGACAGGGAAGCAATTCTCACGGCCATCTGGGGAAACTCCAGAGTGGTAAAGGGTGTAGCCCTTCTTGAGTTTGATGAAAGTTAAAATAATCATTTTGGTGCTATTTGTCCTTTCAGCTGAGGAAGCAATTTGAGTTTGATTACCAGACTAAAATGGATGGTGAGATTCTGCTCCACCTTTATGACCGCTTTGGCGTTAAGAAGATGGCTTCTCTCCTGGATGGTGTATTTGCTTTCATTCTTCTGGACACTGCCAACAGAAAAGTGCATGTGGGAAGAGATACGTATGGTGTTAGGCCTTTGTTCAAACTCCTCACAGATGATGGATTCCTTGCATTGTGCTCAGAGGCCAAAGGTAATGGGATGGTTTATATTGCTTGAATGTTGCTTCTTTATATGTTTCCATTACTAACCTTATTCTGATCACAGGCTTGATAGACATTACCCATGGCATGGGTACTCCTGCCAGCATTGTCCCCTTCCCCCCTGGGCACTTTGAGGTCTTTGATTTAAAGCCAAGTGGCAAAGTTCAGTCTATTCAGATGGAACAGTTTCACTGTTGCAGACAACAGCCTTCTCATGCCATCTATGATACAGTGGAGAAACTACCTATAAGTAAGAGTCTATTCACCACTTTAAACATCAAGCATTACTAGTGGTAGATGGTATTTGTGAAGAACATTAAAGAGTTTGTCTCCCTAGGTTTGGATGAGGAATTGGTGAAGAGCAACATCAGAAATCTGTTTGAAAATGCTGTAAGGAAACGTCTCATGGCTCACAGGAGAATTGGTTGTCTTCTGTCAGGTAACATCTGCTATGTGGAGCTCAGCATGTGTGTGTGGTTTTTTTTTTTTTTTTTTTTTGTTTGTTTGTTTTTTTTTTGTGTGTGTGTGTTGGTGTTAATCTTATGTCCTTTTTGAAAGGGCTTGCATTTTCATTTGGCTTCTGGGAGTCTGTGCCTTGAGACATGCTACTCTACTTTAGCGCCTAAGAGTAGGCGTTCATGCATAGACCTATTCTGTGTGAATAAGTGGACCTGTCTGACAGTAACATTAACTTCACTTACATGTGATGAGCTTTCTGTTCATTCACAAGGGAAGAAGTGTTTTATTTGTGGTTAAAAGTTAATATACACTGATCATAAGCATTAATGTCATGGTCATTTTGTACATGCAGCTTCTCAGCTGCCCTCTCCAGCTTGCGCACAAACCACACAGCTCTGTCCTCTGGGCCCCGGCAGGTACTGAAATAGGGAAAGTGTAGTAGATGTGATGGATGACTGCTGTGCCAGCCAGCCTCTTATGGCACTGCCCCCTGAAGTTAGAATCATCTCAAAAAAGTTGATTCTGTTCATCTGGACACAGCGTTTTCAGTGGGGAAAAACGTTTCGTCACTCATCCAAGTGACTAAATGCAGGTTTCCTCAACCTTATAAACAGTACATTTGCATAATGACTGAAACTAGAACCAATGGCAAACAGTGGGCTGTGGGGTCAGTTTCTTGATCATTAATATGCAAATTCTGATCAAAGACCATTAATTAAGTACCATTCACAGAGAGCTGGGGAATGGCTGCAATCACAGCGTTGTAAGATGGTGAAAGATGTACCCTTAGGCCCCCTTCTCGATTCAGAGATGGTCTTTCCCTTTTCATGTAAATGGCCTCCTTGGCTCCCCGCTCAAACCAGTGTTTCTCCCTATCCAGGATGTGTACATCCTCATCAAGAACAGTATAATATGCTCAACTGCACCAAAGAGTAAAACAGTGAAATGTGGATTTGTAAACATTAGGTCTTTCCTAAGTCCCTGCTAGTACATGAGTTAATAATTGATCAACATGGTTTACTTTGCTTTAGAAAAACCTGGATACAGCAGAATGATTATGATAATTTAAATCAGGGGTGTGAAACATTTGGCCTGTGGGCCGAATACAATTACTTTTGGCTCGTGAGATAATTTCATATGTCAATTATTAATGGCCCATCTGTAGGTGGGAGCCGAATCTTTTGGCATTTATTTTGATGGGCACACCATGCAGCCAATCACATGCAAAGACTGACCGAGATCATGCCATTATGTGAAAAAAGGAAGTGGGGCAGACGTTCCACAGACAGCAAGTGTAGCGGAAAGAAGCGAAAACGTAAAATGAGCAGCATCTGGCTGTATTTCAATGATATTGGAGACTGCAAAAGTGAGTGCAGAATTTATAAATTTAGGAGCTGGCTAAAGTGATATAAGTTTATGTTTTCAGCCATTTTCCATTGTTAAGGAAAAAAGGTTTCAAACTTGTCCAGGCCTTAAACCTCATGTGTGTTCTCCCTAATAGTGAATGCATACCGCCCCCTCAAAACTGGATTAATTTTATACATTTATTTCTTACAATACAAGTCCAAAGAGTTGTTGACAGATTTCTTTCTTTGTCACAGCAGCTTTATCTGTATCATGTAGAAAAACTGTTCGATATGTAGCTTCTTTACACTGACAGAAGGGTCAGTGTAAAAAAAAGTGCACTGATTTATCCACCTAGCACTCTTTGATACGCTCTCCATCAGAAAACAGTTTGTGTGGGATATGAAACAACTTGCCTTGTCAGCTGCATCCCTGGATGTGTGTAGTTTTGTAACACCCCCCCACCCCCCAAAAAAGATCATTGTTGGTTTTGCAGTTTAGCTAGCAAAGCATCTGACTGCTTGACCCGCAATTCATCAGACAAGTTCTTGTATTTTTCTGCATGTTTGATCACATAGTGATTTAAATTGTAGTCCATAAAAAACTAAGCTCACGGCATTTTCTTTGACTTCTGTAAGTAAATAATTTTACAGTCCACGCCTTGTTAATGCGGCATTCGTCATTCAATCTCTTATTTTTTAGTCTTGTTCTCCAATTTATCTTTTTGAGTTAACTTCACTAATTACTTTCTCCAAACTTTAAAAAACAACAAAATTTTTTTGTACAAGACTGCTCAAAGAAGACCTATCATTAAATAATGCTTCAAGCTTAAATTCGATCAACTTATCTCTGTTAATGGGCTACATACCACAGGCCTTCAAGTTTGCAGTAATTAAACCACTACATCACTTGATTCATCTTTAGCCTATAATTAGCCTATAATTAATCTGCAACTTTAATTTTTTATCAAAAATTATTGAAAGAGTAGTTATAAAACACCTTACTGATCATCTGCAGAGGAATGGTTTAGAACTAATCTCTGCTTGTCCTCCTAATCCTCAATCGGGCATTCAAAACTGTTGACTATAATATTTTATCACAGTGATTAGACATTCTATAGGTATTAAGGGTACTGTGCTGCACTGTTTGAATCGTATCTAAATATGATATACATATAGATTCCAATTGTTCACATAAATGAGGAGTCCTCTTCACACACAAAGGTTAGTTTTGGAGTTCCACAGGCTTCTGTGCTAGGTCTTATTCTGTTTACAATATAGTAGCTTTTCTTAGATGATATCATTAAAACACACTGCATGCATTTTTACTGCTATTCAGATGATGCCCAACTTTTTCTATCAAATTGTTCTCAGCATAGAACCATCTGGAACTCCTGATATAGAATATTTCTTTATTAGTCCTTTATTTATCCAGGTAAAAATCTCGAGATCTCACAAGAAATCTCATTTCCAAGAGAGACCTGGCATCATGGCAACAAAAGTCACATACCACATAGGTATATAACATTTAAAACAAATACAATATCCCATACCAACATGTGTAAAATATACAATAACAGATCAAATTAAGAGTACATTAAAAACAATCACACTGAGTAAAAGAGCTGTTCTCTTGTTCCTTTAAGACAGACTTAAACTCTCCCAAGGTAACCAATTCTGATAAATTCAATATATATTACTGTTGTTCAGGTGGTCTGGACTCCAGTTTGGTTGCTGCTACACTTGTGAAACTGGCCAAAGAGGAGAAGCTGCCATATCCCATTCAGACATTTGCAATCGGATCAGATGACAGTCCAGACGTCCTAGCTGCTCGCAAGGTTTGTCCCTCACTTAAAAGACATGTTTATAACTTATAACTTAAACTTATAACATTGGCATGTGTGACCGATTCCTTAAAAAAAGGTCTTGGTGTGTTTTTAATCATCAATTGGTGTTTTGTCAGGTGGCCAATCATATTGGTAGTGAACACCATGAGGTGACGTTCACTGCAGAAGAAGGTATTGAAGTTGTGAAGGAAGTCATCTTCCACCTGGAGAGCTATGATGTCACCACAATACGTGCCTCTGTGGGTGAGTGGAATACAAAGCACTCGATATACAGTGCTGTGAAAAAGTGTTTGTCCCTTCTTGATTTTTAGTTTTTTGCTTATTTGTCATACTTAAATGTTTGTTTTTTAATTATTTTTTCACTTATTAAGGGAAAAAGTTATCCAAATCTACGTGGCCTTGTATCAGGGGCGCCACCAAATGGGCGTCAGAGGGGGCACTGGCCACCCCCTAAAATTTGCTGCCCCCCTGGCATGACTGTCCTATGTTGGCAATAATGTGATGTAATGTTGCAGAAAAGCTGATGCCAATCCCTGGAGAGATGCACTGCATCTAAGGGCCAACATAGGGACAGACAACAGTTCACACTCTTACATGATCTAATACTTATTTGTCTTTCCTGAACAAGTTTGCTCTTAAAGTGAACTCCATTCTGGGAAAGTGAACTGAACTCAACTGATTTCAGTTGTTGGAGAAGGATATGGACATTAATTTTTATTGCACAAAAGGACGAGAGTGCAATGGTAAAGTGCAAACTGGTTCAAGGACAGAAATGGCTGCATAATGTGACTAAGAGAACTATGGCTCTTTACAAGCAGCTGGACAGACAGTATACTAACTAAAAAAAAATTACAGTAGGTGAAAATCTGGCCTCTCTTATGTAAGATATAGAAAAATGATCAGTGGCTCAAGGCTTTTGCACAGCACCAAAATCAAAGACATTTAAAGAATAAATGGTAAATGGACCGGTTCTTATATAGCACTTTTCTACTCTGAGCACTCAAAGTGCTTTACACAACTTGTCCTCTTCACCCATTCGCACAAGCACTTTTTTTTCTATGCTACTTATAAGCAGGGCCGTGCAGAGACGTTTAAATGGGCGGGTGCTCAAAGTTAAAAAAGGGGCAGATGGAACAGGCTGAATAACAACAACTCACATTCATGACGAATCTAATATGGAATTGCATCATACTATATGACTGTCATCAGGTGGGGACAACGCAAAGCAAATGTAGCCTTTGTTTTACCTGATGGCGTACAATGTTGCTGTTGAGGGATTACTGCTGTTCCTGCTGCTGATAGTGCTGGAGGGCAGGGCTGTGTTGTTTTGAGACTGTAGACATTAAAAAGTCCATAGGTAGCTGATTAAACAAGTGCTTTGAGATAAAAATAAAATGTAAAAAGATTGGTGACAGCGCTTGGAACCATAAGGCAACAGATTTAAAAAACTGGGAAATAAACTGAAACCAGGATATTAGTAGTACAAAAGACAGGGGTCATGGTAGGGTGAGAATGTATTAAAAAAATCTATACAGACAGTGTGTGTGTGTCCTGTTAGCACCTTTTAAACATCACAGAGCACAGAACATCACAGCATCAACTTTACATGGGAGGGATTAGATTGTAGAACTGTAAAACTTTCTTTCTTTCTTTCAAAAATAAACCAATAGGAGGATAACTCAAACATTTTATTAATCAGAAAACAAAAACAACACAGGGTATGTTTTGGAAAGAGCAGGAAGGAATAAGATGCTCTTCATGTCCTGTCCCAAATTATAACAGTAACTTTCTGTTTGCCATGTCCCGAAAAATGTCAATGACATCACTGTGGTTGACTGGAACGTCCTTCTCAACTGCCAATAAAAGGTCGTCTGACAACCTCTCCTCTGAGCAAAGGGTGCAAAGTTTGTTTTTAACTAGTTTTAGTTTTGAGAAAGAATGCTCCACAGTTGCTGTGGACACTGGGAGTGTTCCATATGTCTTCAGCAGCTCAGTCATGTTGGGGAAGATCAGATGTGCATTGTTTTCTTTGACCACTGAAAGAATGGATGCCACACTGACTGGTGGGGGGCATGAGTATGAAGCATGAAAGACCTTAAGTTCTGTCTGTAATTTATATTCCTCCTCAATGTCATAGAACTGGCAGAGTTTCTTCACAGCTTGGTGTGCCTCTGTTGAGATTATTTTCCAGTTCTCTTGGACTGTCAGGGTATGTAAGGCATTCAAGATTTCCCATGTGGAATTATCTCCTCCTTTAAAGCGTCTCAGAAGCTCCTGTGTCATTGTGTCAACAAAAACATAGAACACTTTAACACGGTAGTATTCTTGGGGAGTTGTGAAAGCATGGTCATCAGCAGTAGCTGTTGTGGCAGCAAACTTAAACTTTGCTGCCACTTTCCTCCTCCGAGCTTGTCCAGGGACCTCAGATGGGGGGTCCAGGCCCACTTATGCAGCCTTCTCTCTAGCCTGTTCATAAATTTTCTCAAACTCTTCCTCTGTTCTGCTGTGGTCCAGGCTCTGCAAAACACCATCAACAATCTTGTATGCTGCAGCCAGGTCAATGTCTTTCTTCTGCAATGCATCAGATGCAGTAGCAGTCACTTGGAAGATGGGACAGGCGATCTCCAGACACAGGATGAATTCAAAATTGATGCTTTTGAGAAGGATCATTGCATCACCTGCTGAAGAGTCTGGAGGATCTTGCTGTAGTATTTCCTCCAGAAACTGCATGACAGCTGGGAGGATCTTCCTCATTGTCTTGAGGGCAGCTTCTCTGCAGGCCCACCTAGTGTCTGACAGCTTCTGCAGCTCCAGTGGGCGCTGCTCTGGGTACAACTTCTCCTGCATTTTAATAAATGCAGAGTGTCGTTTAGATGAATTGGCCACAAAAATGTAAAGCTTTTTGATTAGGTTGAAAAAGCTGACAAAACACATGTTTGACTTTGCCTTAATCTGGTTTTAGTAGAGAGCGCAATGTGCCTGACAGTGGACATATAAGGCCTTTGGATTTTTTTTTTTTGTATTCTTGACTGAAGTCCCTTAAAGCGCCCGCTCATGTTTGCAGCCCCATCATAACCTTGACCCCGGATGTTGTCAATCTTCAGATTATTTTCTTTCAGTAGAGCTATTACTAGCTTTTCAAGAGCATCTCAGTTGTTGACTCCACATTACACACCTGAAGGAAGCGCTCCTTGATTTCCATGTTGTGCACATATCTGACAACAAAGGAAACCTGCTCTGTGTGCGACACATCTGTGGTTTCATCCATCATGATAGAAAAGGTTTCACATTCTTGAATTTCTGCTTGGATGACACGTCTTACTGATGTGGCCAAAGCTTTTGATTATGTCATTGTGACTTCTGTTTGAGAGGAGCGAGACGAGAGGTCTTTTTTCAGGTCCCTGTCGCTCTTTTATGGCATTAAGGTGTAATTTAATTACACTGTCATACTTGCTGAACAACTCAACTAACTCTAAGAAGTTTCCTCGATTTTGGCTTGACAAGGTCTCATCATCTCCCCTGAAAGGCATACCCTGTCTTGCCAGGTAAAGAGTGATGTCTATCAAACGAGACAAAATTTCTCTGTTTCTCTCTTTCTTTGTCTTTTGCAGCTTGTGACACTTGGTCAGCTACTTCAAAAGCTGCCTCCAAGGTTTTTTTTTTTGGTTTTTTTTAAATGAGTTCCACCTCACCGTACCACACATGTGAGACTCTGATGCACTGTGCTCTTTAATCCTTTCTAAAGCCCTTCTCCACCGACTGAACCCTTCCGTTTTCCAAGTTTTGCGACTTGTGTACTTTTCATCATTTAAGAAAAGACGGCAGCTGAAACAAAACATGGCATCAGCAGTTGGAGAATACTCTAGCCATGGATTTTTCTCATACCACTTCTTTTGAAACGATCGTCCCTCTTCATTCTTTGGATATGATGACAGTACTGGTTGGCAGGGTCCAATATTTTCACACATTTGAATGAAGGCCTCATCATACTGTATGTGGAATTGCATGACATGGGCAGGATCAGTTGGGTGTGCAAGTCCAAGTAGGTTTGAGAATGTCCTCTCTATGGCTTCACTGGCTTCACTCTCCTCCTCTCTGGGCTCTTACTCACTCTCTGACTTTCTCACTCCAGTCTCTTTCTCCTGGCTTGTCCTTTCCTCTACATTCTCTCTAGGCTCTGCCTGTAACTCAGTTTTTGCCTCGCTTCCACCTTCCATCTCCTCATCTGAACTATCACCCTCCACTTGCTGTTTATCTGAGAACAACGTACAATTTAATATCTCATTAATCTATTATTTAATTATCTACACTTAACAACTTTTGCACCTAGTCCATGATAAAGTAATGATAGAAAATGTTATAGAACCAAAACATTGCAACTGCTTTAATTACTGTTTTTATCCTTGAATACCTCTACAATGCAACAACTGGTACATGTGTTATTGTTACCTGTGCTCTTTTTAATCCAGCTGGTGAGGGATCCACTGCCTGTAGCAGCCTCACACAGCTCCTTTTGTAGCTGTTTCTTCCTCCTCTCCTTACGAGGCATTTCTGGAATATTTGTTATATTATTAGTAATAATTTTTAAAAATCTATACACATAAAACACACACACACATGCTGTGCTTATTAAATGTTTAAACTGTAGAGAGATAATAATTTTACTGCTGTAAAATCAGCATTTTATCTAATTTGAAATATAAACCTAATATCATCTGTTACTTAATATATTTTCTTTAAAAACAGTGGGGGGGCAGGGGGGGTGAATATCATAAATATAATAATCCATAATTATGTGGATATCCATATTAGATCGTTTTTAGTGAAATAAAAGCCCTCCAGAAAAGGTGTGGGAATAAAGGAAAATATATTATCGCTAAACATGGCTTGCAGCACGAGCATTTTATTAAAACTCCTATTAACGCATACACGCTTACAAATACAAACAATTATAAAATATAGTCAAGGCCAAAGGCCTGGAGTTCATTTAGCTTGCCATATGCATTTGTGTTTACCTAGCAACTAGTGATGAAAGAGGAGCTAAGAAAATTGTAAGTCAACAGGAAGCATCTGGAAGATGTGAGGGACATATATGGTAAAATGTTGATGAAAAAAGGGACCTTGTCTTTTAGTTGATCATTTACCGTAACTGATGCATATCATATTCTGTGCTGACGCATGAAGGGGCTGAACCCTGACATATTAAAACTATTCTGCAGTGTACTTTTGGGCGGAGATCTATGCTGATTGTGTTGCAGTATTCATCTCCCCGCGCGTGTGTTCAATAAAATCATCGTTTGACTGAACTCTTCTGGGCCAGTGTTGGTTTGTTCTCATCCTCAATATTTGGAATTCGGGACAGTTTTCTGGGGGCTCGTCCGGGATTTGAACCCGGGACCTCTCGCAAAAGTCCTGTAACTTACTTTAAAACAAAACATGTTCCCTAAAACTGTGGACAGAGCTACAGACCCCCTTGTAACACCCTTACCCAGTTAGCTAGCAGTTAATGACCACCACTACTTGTGCAGTTCATAAAAGGACATGTAATGTTTGTCGCGCTGTTGCACAAACAGCACGCTCATTTATTTCAATTTATTTGTTGCTATAGACTATAGTGTGCGCTGTACACCTTACTTACTGTTTTGTTGCAGTCAGCACCCTCCAATTAATTTGCCTCCTCCAGCTCCGCACCACCCAGCCTGCAGAAAATGCGCGTGCACTTTGCGAGCTCGTACCCGGCTCGTAACAAGCAAAATTGAGTATTTTGGTCTAAATAACCCAAAATGTGATGTCCACATATCTGGACGCCAGGTCCTAGGAGGTTTTTAAAAAAAAAAAAAAAAAAACCCTCAAGAAAGGGGCACTTGAGGCATCCTGGAGGAAAGGGGCCCCCCCCCCGCACGTGCCTGCTTATAAGTATGTGCTTTCTAACATTCACACACATTCTTACTCCGATGGATGGATTGGAGAGCAACTTGGGGTTGGTATCTTGCCCAAGGATATTTGGCATGCAGACTGGAGCAGATGGAGGTTGAATCACCAACCTTCTGATTAGTAGGTGACCTGCTCTGCCTCCTGAGCTACAGCCATCAAATATTAAGTTGTTACTTGACAGAAAAAGTGTAGGTCATGCTCATAATGCAAACAGAAGTCTGAACAAGTAACAACCTAGTAAACAACACATGAAAAAAGTGGTTCTAACAGTCTCAGAAATAACCTCTACATCTGGTTTTGGATGTGTGAGGAAGTTTGTGTGCAGAATATTTTTCTGCATTTAATTTTCATTTATGTGATATTTATTGTTTTAGATTGGAATGAATGAATGAACGAAGAACTGTTTACTTTAAATGGTTTTGGTGATTTGCAGCACAAAAAAGTTTTATCCATCTATTTAGAGTTTTAAGATAATAAGTTACATTTTATTTGTATAGCGCCAAATCACAACAAGTTGCTTGATTAACTGAAATAGCACTTGAGTGAGTTTGCCTTCACCTACTTCTTTGACCATTTAACAATGTGTAGGATATTAACTGTACTGTAATCAAACATTCTAGTTGTATATTATATATTCAGCACAGTAGGTTGTGATTTGTTTTTATAAGGGTACATGAACATGAATGCATTTCACTCTACACTCTTTTATTATTAACTGTACAGGCATGTACTTGGTTTCAAAGTACATCAGACAGAAGACTGACAGCGTGGTGATCTTCTCTGGAGAGGGTTCTGATGAGGTGACTCAGGGATACATTTACTTCCACAAGGTGAGTTAGGTAGTTTACCTTTGTTTTTTTCAGGCTGATTTATCTTAAATGTAATAGAATTGGGCAGCACGGTGGCACGGTGGTTAGCACTGTTGCCGCACAGCAAGAAGGTCCTGAGTTCAATTCCACCATCAGGCCAGGGTCTTTCTGTGTGGAGTTTGCATGTTCTCCCCGTGTTTGCGTGGGTTCCCTCCGGGTACTCCGGCTTCCTCCCACTGTCCAAAGACATGCAGCTTGTGGGGATAGGTTAATTGGATAATCGAAATTGTCACTAGGTGTGAATGTGCGAGTGAATGGTTGTCTGTCCCTGTGTGTTGGCCCTGAAACAGACTGGCGACCTGTCCAGGGTGTACCCCGCCTCTCGCCCTATGACAGCAGGGATAGGCTCCAGCGCCCCCCGCGACCCTGAAAAGGATAAGCGGAAGCGAATGGATGGATGGTAATAGAATTGGGACAACACATAAACTTGGTACAAAAATTAATGAAATTTGTGTAACAGTGCTTCATAAACCTTATACTATGGCCATGTGCAGCAGAGTTGAGTGTAGGGTGAGCCCATGAAAAACTTGTCAGATCTTCTCTGCCAATGCCAAGCTGCTTATTGGGCTATTGATAATTGAAGTCTGAGAGGGGCTTTAGTAGAATGTAGAAGCGACATACACAGCCACAACAGCCTGGCACCACCAGCTTGGTCACACACTTCTGTGGGATGGCATCCCATTCTTTTCCACAAGTAAGCCAGTCTGGTTATGTCTGTCACTGATATGAGTAGCAAACCTAAGCACACCCACAAGTGTTCAATGGGGTTGAGGTCAGAACTGCAGGCAGGCTATTCCATCCTTTCCACTTCCACATAAACTTCCACATCATGTGTTGTCACTGGTCGTCGAATCTTATCTTGATAACTCAAAGCATTGATATAGCCTCCATTGGTGAAAAGCATTGTTTTTCCATTGAGGGAGATGCCACCCTCAATGGCACCCATACACTTCATCCTCCACACTTGGACAGCATAGGCTGAATCTAGACTAATCATTTAGCATAACACTCTTTGTGGTATGCCCCAGGGGAAACCAGAGCAACACAAACATGACTCCCATGGTCCCTGCTCCCAAGGAAGGACTTGTGCTACCTCAAAGTTTGCATTCTCAAACAGAATAGTTAATTTTTATTTAGAGATAGAAAACATCAGGTGAACACAGTCAAAACAACAAACACAACAATGATGCACTGGTTGTGATAACATCTTAAAAATAAACTGTCCTAACAGCAAATATCACGACCACAACAGGCATAAGACAGGATTTTTTTCAGTGTTACAATTCTTGCAATTTGCAGCAAATTATGTGCCACAGACTTTGTAATTCACATTTGCATTATTTAAATATTCATCTCCTGAAAGTGAAACTCTTACCAATTCACGAGTCATAAGACCAGCCACAAAAATACTTTCAGTCACAAAACTGATACTGAGCCCCTTTAGTAAATCTAGCAGATTTTTTGCTGAAAATAAGGCTTTGTGCTGCTGCAGACATTAGTAAATCTGGTGCTAAATGTTCCTCCTCATTTAGTTAGAACACATTGCGGCAAAGTAAGATGCACGTTTTGTAGTTCATCTTCTGCATATTGTAGTTTCAATACAGCAGACATCCGCATCACAGAGACGAGGCTTTTCCAATTCTCAGCACATGGCTCTTTTCCTAATTCCTTATCAATTCTCCCAGCCTTACTTATAGGAGATGGGAAGTACTTTTAGAATGCACCCATAGTCAGCACCATTCAGGCTCAGAAAGCTCCTAAATTACTTCCCCATTCATGTGTATTACAGAGCTACAGTAAATTCTAAGTAAGTCAGAATGAAATGAAGACACAAAAACTTGAATGAATGGTTTTTTTTTTGTTTTTGTTTTTTTTGCTGTGACCATGATTTTCATCCTACAGACACCATTTTACCCTCAAAACATAGCTACACTTGTCTTTTTTCCTACAAGCCCTTCCTCAAAGCCCACACATGTATACCTTTTTGAACTGAATCAGTTTGTTTCAGAGGAACACCATTCTGAACTCTTGTTCACTGCCTATTTAATTTCTCCAAGTTTTGAAGAGAAAGAAAAAAACCTTTGTTTTTAACTCGCTCTGCTGACCATAGTTTAGGTACGATACACACACGTTTTCTTCACCATTACATTTTTTTCTGTTTCTCAGTATGAACATAAACACACATTCATTTTAAAATGTCTGTTTTCACTCTACAGCTATAAGCCATTTGCTGTATGTCTTGAGGTTGCATATTGAAGTACTTTCCAGATCATTTTGATATTGGTTGCCTGATTTCATAATTATTTCTTTTGCCTGCTGAAGGTTGTCAGTTCGAGTACAGCATGGGATATTCATCACCTTCATATTTCTTCTCTTTCTCACTTTGTTAGTTTGAACATACAGTATGGGCATAGGTGGGAAGTAACAAAGTACAAATACTTCCTTATTGTACTTAAGTTCAACTTTCAGGCATCTGTACTTATATTTTATTACAAGTTATTGGGTTTTTTTGGTTTTTTTTATTTTTACCCCCTACATTTTTAAACAAATCTGTATTTTCCACTCCTTACATTTTAAAGCAGGCTCATGAAGTTTAAGAGATTTGAGGGAAGTTATTATTTCATGTTACTGCGGGCCTTCACACATCAAACTGATTGGAGCGTGACTAGTAATGCATGAAAGGCAGGATGTAGCATAAAAAGTGATCAAAGAGGCACAATTGTGGGCCATTGTCATAGGTTAAAGTGGATTTTGTTTTCTTTTCTTTCTTTTTTTATTCCTGCCACAAAACTGGAACGACTGCAGGTGTCCATAAGTTGTGGTTTGGGCACCTTGGCATCTAGCTTGCCCTACAAAAGAGGAGCGAGCATAAAGGGAGTGACGTTTTTTTAAGTGACAGGTCATTTCAAATGCAGCGTTTGTATCAGCCCAGCAAACATCAGCAAACTCACAAACTGTTTGTGTGCAAGGTCCAGCGGCTGTTTTTCACAGGGAGAGAAAGGAAAGAGCTAACTTTACTCGGAGATGGAGAAAGATAAGAAAGGCAAAACAGGACAGGAGAGGAGGAAGAGAGATTAGATTTAAGGACAACGGCTGCTCAGTGGTGTTTGATAAGTTTAAATCTTATATGCTAGTCCTCATGTTTTTAATTGATAATTTCCACTAATAATTTTCAATAATTTTTTTGTACATGTGCACTGACAATAAAGGGCTATTCTGTTCCAAGTCAGATGTTGGGTCTGTACATGTGACATTGTTTTTTTGTTTTTTTGTTTTTTTTTTTCCATGTTGTTTAATGTGCTGAAAAACAAACTGAGGTAGACTGTTATTTTGAGGCTCAATAGAAAATCCTCTGTAGGTTGGTGTAGGATAAACAGGTTTATTTGCTGTACTGTGATGCACAGTGGCCATCTAGTATAAACAGAATACTGTCAGTGTAGAGGATGGAAATCGGCCAGGACAGTTCATAAAACATCTGCTCACATCTGGTTGAATCCATGTGTACAGATCCACAAAGAGCTGCAGGTCTGCTGATCACAGCCTGTACACTAAGAAAATCTACTGGAGCTCTCAGTAGAAATTGTGAGTTGTGACTCTTTTCCCTGTGCTGAGCCATTAAAACTGACTTTAGGGTTTCCACCACCTGCTGAAAATCTCTAACTTCTTCCGTAATAATTTTCCTGTTTAGAGGCAAAATCAGTCTCTACAATCGCTACAGTCTACAGAGAATAGATATATTTTTTTTATTTCCTTCTTTTTCTCTGCTCATGTTCTACTGATTCAAACTGAATACATTTATTAGAATTTAAATATAGACGGGAATAAAAAACTTTATTTCAATCTACTGATATTTTCTTATTACATTAATATAGCAGAAGGTTCAGTGTGCGTTGCACAAAAATAGCTGGTATAAACGTCCTGCAAAGAGCTACTTTTTAATTTCTTACACTGAGTACATTTCAGAGTTGGTGCTTTTTAACTTTTACTTGAGTAAAGCGGTTAAATCAGTTCAGCTCAGCTATTTTTCAACACTAGTATCTGTACTAGAGATGGCACGATACCACTTTTTTATGTCCGATACCGATATCATAAATTTGGATATCTGCCGATACCGATATGAATCCGATATAGTGTGTTTTTTAATCAATAAAACTGTTTTTTTTTTTTTTAATATCTTGCTGCAAGTTCATACTCAAGTTTAAATAAACAACAACACTAAAGCTATTCTGTTATACTTGTATGTAAAAAAATACACTGCACCCAAAATATTTCATAGTTCACCAATACTGATCAATCTAATAAACTTAAACCTACTCCATCCTTCCTATTCTGGTATTTTAAAGAGTACTTAGCAGAAATATTAAGCAACCTAACTAATAGGGTTGCAAACTCCCAACAAAAAAAAAAAGGGAACCACCCCCCCACCCTCCACCTCATGATGCTTAATCGACGTAATCAACTTTAATTTGATGCAGGGTGAAAAAAAATGCACAGAAATAAATTATTTTTCAAGAATAATTAAATAGATTCAACATCTTTCTTCAACAGAATTGCAGACTGCACAGATGGTATCTTCCCAAAGGAAAAAGTAGTATAGCTTACTAGGGTATATTAGACTTAACAGTTACTATATACAGTAATGGACTTCTATACATTTTACATCAGATTAAAACTTTGGGTGTAAGATTCAGATAATTATTTATTAAAAGCTAGATATTTTAAATGAGAATAAGAAAGAAAAGTATGTCTTTGTGCCCCCCTTTCCCTGTTAATGCCCTATCGGCCCCCCTGGCATAACTTTGCTAGATCCGCCCCTGCACAGTTACCAGCCGTCAACTGCATAGAAAAGGATCCTGATGTAGAAAGTAATATTAAATAAATTCTAACAACAGCTTATCAAGGTTAAATGTTCTGCTGTTGTTTAGCCGCTGGTTTCCTCTTTCTGGTGCAAAGTGGGCCAAAAACAAAGAAGAGAGACGGACTCACGACAGAAAAGCCGATCAGCTGATCATTAAGCAGTTTCATGATTGAAGTAGCAGCAAGAAGAGGCAGTCGCTCCATATGTCGGTTTTTAAGCTTAACGTGGGAATGCTTTACAAACATTCATAGATGAACTTACACACTTACTTTACTTCTCTCTAGGATAACTTCCTCGGAGATGAAATGCTGGTTTGGTAGCGAGGCTACAAATACACACAGCCGCTCTATCACATGAGCACACTGCTCCGACATGCTACGGTTATGAGCCGAGTTACGCCATGTCGCAAGTTTTGTGAGGTGCTTTTTTGATATTTAATGGATCGGATTACATTTTTTATTTCTCTCCGATATCCGATCCAGTAATTTACGTCAGTATCGGACCGATACCGATACGTAATATCGGATCAGTCCATCTCTAATCTGTACTTATACTTTTACTACAGAATCTCTGTACTTTTGCCATCTCTGAATATGGATAACACAAATGCATATCAATTTGGGAATGTCTGCCACTTTATTAGGGACGCATGTTTTTACCCTATAGCAACAAGCCTACAATTCTTTACAGCCACCCGCAACAATCCCACTGCAATTTCTCTAGGAATTGCAGAGTCTAGTTACAGAATGACATGGTCTGGTCAGCCTTTGGCACCAAAAGTGAAGATGAACTCCATAGGCTGAAAGTAGGAATGGCAAAAGCATTTTCCAAGAGGTTTACACTGCAGTAGCAAAGCCCAAATATTCTTGGGCCAGTTCAAAGGTTTGCGATACATTCAAATGCAGCAAAGTACAAATCCATGTCAGACTCTCGAAATGGTGGTACCAATCTAATGTGTTTGCCCACATTGAAGCTTTCACAGCAAGACTGCTGGCTTGCAGTGTGATAAGTAACTGGGCTGGGCTGAGCTACTAGGCTGGCAGTCCAGCTCTAAAGCGTTCACTCTGAGAAGCATAGGCTGCACCTCCAACTCACTATTTCTCAATTTCACTTCCTTAATTAGGAGCATCAGCTAGAGCTCGTCAGTTGTAGGAGTGGGAGGACCTGTGGGAGGAGTGGTTACAGGAGGAGGACCTAGGATCAACCCTTTCATGTGAACTTGGAGGAGAAACCCTGCCTTGAGGCGACTTTTGTTGTGATTTGGCGCTATATAAATAAAATTGAATTGAATTGAATTGGGTTAAATTAGCAAGTTGATAACCAGATTGTGTAACTGGCCCAAAATGGCCTCCGTACAAGAAGGTGTTAAACTCTAATAAAGACCAGTAAGAAACCACTACACTCACACTGCAATGGGGTACACAAGATTTTTTTTTTTTTTTTTTTTTTTTTTTTTTCTCAGAGTCAAACTACTGGCTGAAGACACAACTCCGGCCTGGAATCCAAGGCTCAAAGCCACTGCGGTCAGGGTTGTTAGCCTGGTTACAAACGGGGAAAAGGTGGTCACTCAGAAGAACAAGCAGCCAAAAACATATCAATCCTGCATCTTCCTCAGAAAGGCTTTCCACCCACCTTTTCAGGCCTTGCGTTGTTTGAGGGTGGGTCTCCACACCAGATCCTGTGGCTTCCACTCTTGAGCTAAAACTTCTCTAAATCTTGGCCAGTTTCCTTTCCATGGGCACAGAGAGGCTTCAATCCAGTGTTTTTTATCCCAGCAGTAACACAAATCCTAATTAAAATGAGTCCTCCCTCCATCATCATCAGATCATTATTATTATTATTATTATTATTATTATTATTATTTTTTTTTTTTTTTTTTTTTGCCTGTCCCGTTTGGATCTTTAGCCATCAGAATTGTTGTCTGAAGGCCAAGAAAGATGCCAAGCGGATTTACTTGACCAATTGGATCATCATGGCCTTGCCATATTGGTCCATTTGATTGACCTTTATTATAATTATGTATTTATTTTATTAGATTTTTCTGTTGTTACAGATGGGACAGACATGACTGGGGGATAGGACAGGGAGGAAAAAAATGAAAGAACGAGAGGGAGAGAAAGAAAAATAGAGGGGAGAAGAGATGATGAGAAAGGGGCGAAGAGAGGGGAAAAAAAGAGAGAAAAACAAACAAAACACCTGAATCACCTGTATGGGGATAAGAAAAAACAAACAAAACAGAGCAACATAATAAATACAACACCATCACAATAAACTAGCTAACAGTAGATACTAAATATTACACATTATTGTGCAGTACGCAAGATCGACAGCGCACAATGTTCTTTGAGGTAGCAGCCAAGTAAGGTGTAGCTTGTGTCTGTGAAAATCCGTGTGCACACCTGTGTGCATCGGCACGCTTGTATTCAAAAGGTTTCTCCATGTAATGATCTGCTAGGGAGTGTGGGGAGCCATAGCCCCGTCCCCCAGGGCATAAAGCGGGTATGGAGGAGATCCAGGCCCCAGAATACGAGGACCCAAGGAGGACCACTGGGGGGTAAACGTGCCACCCTCCTGGGAAGAGCTGAGGAGAGCCCCAAACGAGAGGTCACCCAACAGCCATGGAGCAGAGGCCAGAGGGGGTTGCAGTGACGTGCCCGTGGGCTCTGCCGGCAGACAGCTGTGCCAGAGAGGACCGGGCCTCAGGCCCAGAGGCCAGAGGCCTGAGGGCACCCCACCCCCCAGAAGGGGCCCAGCCGGGCCACAGGCGCCAGGCTGGGCCGCAGGCCCAGAGGCCAGAGGCCTGAGGGCACCCCACCCCCCAGGCCCCGCCAATCGGCCACTGGGAGTGAGCTGGTACATACAAGAGCACCCAGCCCAAGACACCAAGAACCGCCAACACACCAACGTCTGAGGGCATCAGCCACTGGCAGGGAGTGTGGTGAGGGGAGAGAGGCCTCCATACCTTGGAGAGCCTGAGATGTTCCCAGAGAGGTGAAGTCTAAGACCCAAGCTGACACAAAGACAGACACGAACAGGCGCACGGAGACACAAACATGCATTCCCACCCCCATATACACAAACAAATACTCGGCACTCACCCGACGTGGAGACAGACACAAATAGACACTGTACACACATTCACACTACCCAAACATACTCTATATCCCAGGTCCGGGTACCCTAACCCCCAGAGGGCCAAACCGTACCCGGACCCAGGAGATGTAACCCTTCTCTCTGGGGTGGAGGAAAGCAGACCGCCTCCTTATCTGCAGTAGCAGGGAGGCCCCACATCCCAGACCCCAATCCGACGGCCAGCACCTCCTCCCAGTCCCCCAGCCCCGGCAGTTAACAGAACGGGGGTGAGTGAAGACCCCAAACCTCCCTCCGCCCGCTCATATGTAGTGTTGCTGCGTGCTGTTCTAAAGTGCATTTAAAACACAGGAGGGCATGGTGCTTCTTGCCAGAGAGCAGCACGGCTCCTCCCGAAAACCCTCAGTGTCTATATGCATTTAAAATGGAGGATAGGGCACCAGCGCCAGAGGTGGGTTTGAATACACAGACCATCCTCTGGACGCCTTATAACGTGCCCACCCCCAAGGCCCTATATGTATGTGTTATGAGAGTATGAGTAATGTGGATGTCTAGGTTTCGGAATAAAATTTAGGCACAGGCGGCCAGAAGGGGACAGAGGGGGTGCCTCTGGTGACACACCTGCACCCCAAGCCCTGCGTGTGTGTGTGTGGGTGTGGTGGAGCGGGAAGAGGGAGGCAGCTGAGGATGGGGAGGGAAGAAAGGGAGGGGTACGCGGCCACTCCCTGGGGCCAGCTCCCCCGCTGTCCCCAGTAGGCACCCCCACACTCTGGAACCCACCAGGGCAAGGGGGCCCAGGCCCATCTGGACTGGGCCCGCAGCAGCAGCATCACCCCGCCGCACAGAGTCCGGGGCAGCCCACCCGACCCCACCGCAGAGAAAACTGCACCCACCCCATCATCCAATCTTCTCCCAGACTACACAAGACAATAGACACCACCAAGTCATTCTCCACCTCTCCAATATCTCTCCCCCACCTGTAGAGTGAGCTCCTGTAGAGAGGAGACCTCCTGCAAAGATGTAACAGCCTCCCCACCAGTTGGAGAGCCCTGCAGTTGGGCCGATGCACCCACCTGCCCACCACCCCGCGACACAACAACCAGGACCCAAGGCCCCAAGGCCCAGCCAGAGCCCCAACCCGGGGGCGGAGCACCCCCAGACCCCCAAGCCTCCACGCCCGTCCCGGACCCACCCCGGGGCAGCCAGGCTACCAGGCCAGTAACCAACGTCCACCAGGCCAGTAACCAACGTCCGCCAGCACAGACCCTCCCCCATCTCCGCTGTATGCAGCCACAAGGAAAACACCATCTAAGAGCCACCAGAGCCCCTACCCAGGTCATGACCACAACCCCTGCGTTAGGTCCGCCAGGGAAAACGTCCCTAGGGAATCCCCAGATGCCCTAAGGCCGTCCCTATCCCCATATCAACCACAATAGTGAAGGCAGGACCAAACCATGACCCCCCCCACCCCACCCCCACTAGGTGATGAAGCCGATCAAAGGAGCCCAGAGGGATTGATCAAATGTGATGGCAGAGGCTGTATCAAGACTAATGTGATCTATTAGATGATTTTTATATTGGTTAGAATTAAGATTATTTTTATTTTTCCAGTTAATGAGGACAGTTTTCTTGGCAATGCATAGGGCCGTAAAAATAATGTGGGCTGTGTTTATTTCTGTAGTGACCTCATCCAAGTTGCCCAGCAAGCACACTATAGGGGAGGCTGGAATGTTACATTTCAGACACTTTGATAAGTCTTCACATATCTCACGCCAAAACTTCTGAACTGGTGGACAGAACCAAAGTGCGTGGATATAATTGTCTGGTGTATTTGCTGACAGTGTGAGCAGTTGGTAGAAGACGTATAGCCCATCTTGAACATCCTATGACCAGTATAGTGCACTCTATGTAATATTTTGTATTGTATTAATTGCAAATCGGGATTTCTGATCCATTGAAAGGTTTTTAAGCATATCTGAGACCAAAGGTTTTGGTCTAAGCTGATCGATAAATCCACTTCCTATTTTGCAATAGGAAGGGATATTGATTCATCTATTTTAGAAAGTGTTCTGTATATTTTAGACAATAATTTGGGGGTTTTAAGATTAAAAAATTGTACCACACTTGGTGGTGTTTGTAATTAAGCTTCACTGGGATTAAATTCTCTTTTTACTATGGATTTAATTTGTTGATATTCCAAAAATCTTTTCTTGTTGATCCCATATTGTGTAACTAGTCTGTCAAATGGAATAAATTCTGTTCCTTCTAATATATGTTCTAAGTATTTGATTCCTTTACAACTCCAATCTGGAAAGTTGATCATATTATTGTTTTGTAGTATGTCTGTATTGTTCCAGATAGGTGTACGTTTGCATGGGATTAATGAAGACTGTTATTTTTAAAAACTCCCACCATGCTGTTAGAGAAGAGCTGATGTTGATGCTTTTAAAGCATTCATGTCGTTTGATGTTTGAGCTGATAAATGGTAGGTCTGAAATTTCTAGATTATTACATAGTGCCTGTTCTACATCTATCCAGGGTTCATCTAAGAAGGTGTGTTTTAACCATCTAGAGATGAACTGAAGCCTGTTGGCTAAAAAGTAGTGATTAAAGTTAGGCAGATCTAGTCCTCCTTTATCCTTGGTCCTTTGTAATGTTTTTAAGCTGATACGCAGGGGTTTATCTTTCCAAAGGAATTAAGAAATATACAAGTCTAGAGATCTGAACCAATCTTGTGATGGCTAACTTGGTATCATTGAAAATAAATAGTTTATTTTTGGCAAAACCATCATTTTTATAGCGGCAACCCTTCCCATGAGTGATATGGGTAGAGATTTCCATCTAGCCAGATCACCTTCTACTGTCTTTAAAAGTGGGATGTGGTTTAATTTAGTTAATTCTGCAAGTTTAGGAGAGATATTGATACCTAAATATTTAATGTTTCCAGATTGCAGTCGAGTAGCTGAAGAATTATGGAAGGAGCAATTAATCGGAAGAACTGTAGATTTTGACCAGTTAATTGAATAATCTGAGACTCTTGAGAAAGAGTTTATCAATGCAATTACCCCAGAGAGACTGGTTTGTGAGTTTTGGAGAAAAAGTAACACATCATCCGCATAAAGGCTGATTTTATGTTCTACATTCTTACATTTTATGCCCTTAATTGTTGTAGCCTGTCTAATTGCTGCTGCTAGTGTCTCAATAAAAAATTGCAAACAGTGAAGGGAGAGTGTGGTCATCCCTGCCTCCTCCAGCTTCTGTCTCCATGACAGAAGCTGGAGGATGTTTGGTCATTTGTTCTGACACAAGCTGTTGGGAAATTATATAATATTTTTAACCAGCTTACGAAAAAGAGTTTCCAAAACCAAATTTGTGTGAAGTTGCAAATAGAAATTTCCAGTTAACTCTGTCAAACGCCTTTTCTGCATCAAGAGACAATATTATGGTTTCAATATTTTTACTGCACGAGTAGTCGAATTGAGTAGAATTGAGTCTTTTTATTAATAATTTCATTTAATTCTAGTTTTGTTTTGCGTATTTTGTTCAATATTTCTTGATCTTGGTGAGACACATAGGCTTTTTCTAAGGATTTGATGTTTTTTTTCTAATTCCTGAATATTTTTGTTTTCTTCTTTCTTCTTATGTGATGAGAAAGAAATTATTTTACCTCTCATCACAGCTTTCCCTGCTTCCCAGAGGACAGGTGCTGATGTTCCAGGAATGGCATTATAGTCTAAATATAGAGTCCATTCTTTTTTAAAGTATTTGATAAACTCTTCATCTTTGAGTAGTGATGTATTAAATCTCCAGTTTTTACTTGGCATAGTATTATTCTTGTGTATTAGTGTTAAAGATACAGGAGCATGATTGCTGACAGCTATAGGGTGAATCTCAGTGTCTTAAATATCACTCAGCAATGAGCTGCTGACTAGGAGATAATCCAGACGAGAGTAGGAGTGATGCACATGTGAAAAGAAAGTATATTCCTTACTGTCGGGGTGAAGGGAACGCCATGTATCACAAAGACCAAAGTCGCTCATATACTGTTTTATTATTTTTGTGGACTGCCAATTACGCTGAGTTCCTGCTGTATTGAGCCTATCCATTTCTTCATTTAGCCCCAGGTTGAAGTCGCCCCCAAGGACAAGTGTGCAATCTAGGTGTTCAGAGAGTGTACTAAAAAATCCGTGGAAGAATGAGGGGTCATCAACATTTGGACCATATATACTTACAATACATAGCTTTTGATTAAGTATAGATAGTTTAACGATTAGAAATCTGCCTTCTGGATCTATAACTGTGTCGAATATTGTGAAATTAATATTTTTATGTATTAAAATTGCTACTCCTTTGTCTAGAATTATAACAGGCTGAAAAAACATTAGGAAACTCAGGTGTTTTAAGTTCATTCAAACCTGTGACAGGCCTGTGAGTCTCTTGTAATAAAACAACGTCTGCCTGTAGGTTTTTAAGTTGGTTAAATATTTTTAACCTTTTTTCTCTGGAGCCAGAGAGCCACATTCCATGTGACAAACCTTAGTGCGCCCATAGATGTGAGTGTATAACTAATGATGTACGCTGTGTGTCTCGCTTAGACGGTGAGGAAAATGGAAAAACATCACTTGTTTGTAAATAAAAAGAAGAAAAATGCGCAGCGAGAAGCTCCATGTCTCTATATGTGTGTGCATAATAACTATTATGAGCAAGTGTGCGCACGTCTGAGTGTGTGTGTCCTATATCTGTGTGCGCTGTGAGGCTGTTGTAAATGTGTTGCTTTTAAGCGCGTGTGTGTGTGATCGTGCAGAGTGAGCATGTAGAAATAGAGGGTGTTGTTTGTGGATGGGTAAGGAAACAGGTGATCGACGCAGTGATAGAAAAGAGACGCAAAGAAACCAAAGAGCAGGGTGAGCGACAAGAGAGGGAGAGGGAAGTTAAACAAAAGTTAATACAAGAGAGTGTGAGTGAAGAGAATAGTGTAGCGGATTCTTATCTTGTGTGCAGTCAATACAGCCATGGAGTGGTGCCGGGGTCGCGGTAGAGCTGTCCGTCCACGTAGAGCCGGTCCACGGAGATGACAGCCCGGGAGCCTTTCTGGATAAAGCTACGTCGGACTGGGAACAGGATCTTGCATCGTTCCAGGATCCGTCTGGGGAACTGGTCGTTCACGCTGAAATCCGTTCCTTTCAGCTCTCTGCCGCGACTCTTCACTTGCTCCTTCTGCTTGAAGTGGTCGAATTTGGCCACAATAGGCTGTGGTCTCCCGCTTCCTGTCTTCGGAGCCCCAATGCGATGCACCCTTTCAAACCCTATGTTTTTCACCGTGTCCTCCGGCAGCTTCAGGTGGGTTTTAATGAAGCTTCTCATGGTCGTTTCTGGGTCCTCTCCGGCAGACTCTGGAATACCAGAAAACACAAGATTATCTCTCATGCTGCGGGCTTGTAGATCGATAACGGTCTCTTTTATTTTTTTATTTTCTATGTTTAACTGGGTCACATTATCGGTTAGAGATTTGACTGAGTCCCGTAGCGTGGCGTTTTCCGCAGCAAGTGTTTCCACCTGCTGCTGGCTGAACTCCAGGGATTCCTTCAGAGATTTAAATTCCCGGTGTAAGATCTCCACCAGGGACAGCCTTGCATCAAAACTGGACAATCGCTCATTGATTGACTCCAGGATGTCCACAATGTCTTTGCCGGCAGGCGATGTTGTGCCGGGGGAGTCTGCCGGGCGACATCTTTTAGATGACGGTGTCTCAGCTTTGGCCGGGGAAGACGCACTCTGGGCCTTCTTCATTACTAGGTCGTGGAAGCACCGGTCGATGAAATCTTGGAGAGCGTCTAAACTCTCCTCGTTGTCCTCCAGGGTGTTGGAGATAGTTGGACAAATGTGGTTAGTTAAATGACAATTGATTAGTGCATTTGGAATACTTGAAGTTTTAAAGCGTTTTTCAAATTCTATGCTACCATTTGTTTTTTTCCACCAAATCTCCGGTGTCTGATGTCACCTACAGCATAATTCGCTTACCTTCTCCCGTCACTTCCGTCACTTACCTCTCCACATCCACTTATCTCTTCCTTTACTTTCTATACTTTTATCAGATTATTTTAAAAGTAAAACCAGGCCAGGTTAAAAATCCTTTCCTTTAAAATGTGCACTCTTCATCCTGGAGTCTCCCAGGCTTCCCTGCTGCAACAGTGTCCTACTAAAACAATAACAACCTTCCCCCTTCCTGTTTCCTCTCCCCTTTATAGAGAAGGGCTCCAATCCTTCCCAATCAGCTGCTCACTGTACTCAACTCCAAATAGCTGGCAGCTGGACTAGAGTAGAATCTCCACTCCCACATGGATGTGGCCCACACCTCACAAAGGAAACAAAAAAAACACCAAAGCATGGAATTGGTACAAAAAAATCAAAAGTAATGCCAACCCAAAAGTTTAGTGGAGGATTCTCTCCATTCTTTTCCACCATGCTATAACCATATACCCTGACATTGTGGATCAGAATAAGTGAGTTCAGATTTGCAGTTCCAAACAAAATGGTCATTGGGGGGAGGGACAGTCAAAACAAAACCAAAGAAAAGTGTTAAAGAAAGGAAGCACAACTTGCCTGCCACCATGAAAATCAGAAAGAAAAGGCCTTTTACATGCCTCTCCAGCCTTAACAGGAGAAAAGGTATTCAAACATAAAGGCTTCCCACCTGTACAGCTACCATGTCTATTGTTTTAAAGAAGGATATTTACAATATGACAAAAATAACTAACCTAGCTTTTATAGATACAGAACATTTGGTCACACAATAATGTGAACTTAGAACTCAAGATTGGCGTCACTCTCAAGTTCTGAAATCCAAGTTCCAAAAAACTGAGGAAAAACGGGATTTGTTTTGGTTCTTGCAAAATCAATAGCAAAACCTCACAATTTTGAATTCTTTACTTGTTTTTTGTGCTTAAAAACACCACATTCATGGATAAAGCATGATCAGTGCTTGTGTGTATTATTATTTAACAAGTCACAAATATACAAGAGTGGTAGTATAGATTAAAGGTTGTCGGTTCGAGCCCCGGCTTGGACAGTCTCGGTCGTTGTGTCCTTGGGCAAGACACTTCACCCATTGCCTACTGGTGGTGGTCAGAGGGCCCGGTGGTGCCAGTGTCCGGCAGCCTCGCCTCTGTCAGTGGCTGTGGCTACAATGTAGCTTGCCATCACCAGTGTGTGAATGTGTGTGTGAGTGAGTGGATGACTGGTTGTGTAAAGCACTTTGGGGTCCTTAGGGACTAGTAAAGCGCTATACAAATACAGGCCATTTACTGCTTACATTTAGTGCTGCTAACTTGGTATATCGTGCTGCTCCGACTCTCCAAGTGGGAAATTGGAGGTTGAGTGGACATTCCACAACAGATTTCCAACTGGGAACTCTGAATTCTGACATATGCAGGAACACACACATGACATAGTCAGGTCCCAAATGGGCCTGACTGTGAGACTGGAAATTGGCTTTGTGTAATCTGTTCCAGATTGTCTGGTTAGAGAGCCATTGGCCATATTGTCATGTGAACTTTGACTGCTAATCTGTAGAAGACTGCCAATAGTTCCTACATGGCAACACGGCGAGTAAAGCATTTGATTGTGGTACTGTCTTCTTGACCAAGTTCCCTTTTATATGGAACATAGTTTTCAATTGGAGATGGTACTAGGGCTCACTTCAAATAATGCCGTGTCTTCAAGTTACCCTATGGTATGGGCCCTATCAAGATAAGCCAAATGTTGCGTGCTTGGAGCATGAGGATCCGTGCTCACAGGTGTTGCTAAGCAGCATTTGGAGTATGGGAAGCTCAAAACAAGAGTCAGTACACTAGAATGAGCTGTTTGACATTGGTAGAGAAGATTTGGCAGAGGTTTTTTATGAATGCAACCCATATACTCTGTTCTTCAACGCAGAAATGCATGTATGAGATTTATCACAAAGAAGCATTGTTACAAAAAAAAATACATTTTCTTACTTTTTGTGCAAAGTTTGTTTGTATTTTCAATTTTTCAAATCTCAAGTTTCAAATAACTATGCAAATCAAAGGAATAAATGAGTAAAACATAGGATTGTTGATTCAATTCAGTTTAATTGTATTTATACAATGCTAAATCACAATTGTAAAGTAAAGACCCTACAAAAACCCCAACTGTCAGATGACCCCATATGAGAAATCATTTGGCAACAGTAAGAAAGGAAAAACAGGACAGAGGCTTAACCTTAACCTTCAGCCTGTCAGACAGATCAGACACTGATGTTGGATGAACAGGTCTGGCTCACAGTCTCTCCACTAATTCATACCAAAGGAATGCTGTTGGGTTGAGGTCAGGACTCTGTAGGCCAGTCAAGTTCTTTCACACCAAACTCACTCATCCATGTCTTTATGGACCTTGCTTTCTGCACTGGTGCGCAGTCATGTTGGAGCAGGAGGGAGGCATCCCAAAACTCCCACAAATGTGGGAGCATGAAATTGTCCAAAATGTGTTGGTATGCTGAAGCCTTTAGAGTTCCTTTCACTGGAATTAAGGTGCCGAGTCCGACTGCAGAAAAACGACGCCAGACCATGCTCCCTTCACCAAACACTTGTGTGACAGGTAGGAGGCACGACAGGACCATGATCCAGCATTCAGTGACATTTTACTCTTTATTTAACTTGGCTGCTGTTACAACACGCCTCTGCTGCAGCTCCCTAGCTGCCAACCACACGTACACACAAACAACAAACTGAGATGACCCAGTTCAGTCTATTAACCCGGCGAGGTGTGATTGTGGATACCCTGCAGTTGCATTCGCCTACCCTGCAGCGGCACCGCTTACCACGCCCCACCACAACTTGGCCCAGTGCAGTCAGACAAGTACTGTTCTCCTGGCAACTGCCAAACTGCTGACCCCGCTCTGTGATTTTTAAACAGCCTACCACTGTGTGGGTGAGTTGCTATAGTTCACAATCGCTTCCACTTTTTTATAATACCACTAACAGTTGGCTGTGGAATATTTAGCGGCAAGGAAATTTTGAAACTGGACTTGTTGCACAGTTGGAATGTTATTACAGTACCACAATGGAGCTCCTGAGTGCGACCAATTCTTTCACAAATATTTGTAGAAGCAGTCTGCATGCCTAGGTGCTTGATTTTATAGTGATTGGAACACCTGAATTCATTGATTTGGATGGGTGAATGAATACTTTTGACAATATAGAGTATGTCTGGATCACTTATCTGGAATTCCTCTTCTGACTTGCATGCGGCTTCTCAAAATTATGCAGAAGACAGACTTCTTTTTCCAACTGATCTGAATACAGAAATCTTTATGCTTTGGGATGATTATACAACCTTACAAAGTAGAGCAAATCTAAGTTCATTGAGTTTGCTTTTTCTTTTGACGTTGCATTGCTTTAAATAAAAATGATTTTAAATAATTACAGACAAAATATATGAAACACTTTTGTTAACCATAATTGTCAGACTTGTGATCCAGAAATATTACAACGTCTGAAGGAAAACTTTAGACTGAACCTAAAGTTAGAATGCCAATCGAAATGGATTCATTTAAAAATGGCTTTTTCTCCTCTAGGCTCCAACACCCAAAGCTGCAGCAGAGGACAGCATTCGTCTGATGGAGGAGCTCTACATGTTTGATGTTCTCCGTGCTGATCGGACCACTGCTGCACATGGGTAGCCCTTCTTTATTACTCACTAGCCCTGCCCAAAGAATTAAGACCGGTAACTGCAAGAATCTAGCAAAAAAATTAAAAATTAAAAATTGTAATTGTAATTACAATTACTTAGTTCAGAATTGGCTGTAATTGTTTGTGCCACAGCTTTTCGTAGCGCATGTAGTGCTCATGAAGCATCTTTAATTTGACCATAAAAAGGAAAAAAAAATGATGGAGGGTAAAGTGGACAGCAGGAATGCAGCTGGAGAGCTTTGGTGGTAAAATAACTAATGCATTCATTTTAACCATGATTAACCAATAGTGGTCACCAAAT
The DNA here is from genome assembly GCF_013358895.1 of Oreochromis aureus. Classification (NCBI taxonomy): domain Eukaryota; kingdom Metazoa; phylum Chordata; class Actinopteri; order Cichliformes; family Cichlidae; genus Oreochromis; species Oreochromis aureus. Next base: position 4,227,111 of record NC_052962.1, on the reverse strand, counting down.
AATGCAACCAACCAATAGGGTGACGCTGACTATTATTCAAATATAGTAATAAAAATTAATGACAGAGTTCTGATTAATGGCATAGACCTATTAGTAAACCTATCCTGTACTCACACAATTTGATAGAAATTGATTTTGCAATGGACTATTTCAGTTCAGGCTCATTTCGTGTCACTCTGTCTTTCAGCCTGGAGCTGAGAGTGCCTTTCCTGGACCACAGATTCACAGCGTACTACCTCTCCTTGCCTGATGAAATGAGGGTTCCTAGGGTGAGTCTGTACAATATTGGTGTCCAAACTATCATGCAACTATGCTTTGTAATAATAGTGTATTGTGTCCTGTAAAATCAGGATGGAGTGGAGAAACACCTTCTGAGGGAGTCTTTTAAAGGTCTCGGCTTGATACCTGATGAGATTCTCTGGAGGCGCAAAGAAGCCTTTAGTGATGGCATGACATCTTTGAAGAAATCCTGGTACACGTACCTGCAGGAGCATCTGGAGTCAATGGTAATATTTGGTAGAGAAACCTCTGACTCGGTCCCATTCACAATAAAGTTTTATGTTGACATTGATTTCTGCCAAAAAAAAAGGTGCACTTTCTAAAAATCTGAGTTCCAAGCTTAGTGCACTTTGACAGAATAAAAGATTTACTTTAACTTTAAATTTTGCATTTAAAGTAAATTTAAATTAGAACGGGCCAAGAATTCACTGAAAATTGATCAAATACACTAATCACGACAGTATTAAAATCTTTAATTAAACCTCGGAGAGAGATTCAGTAAATTGCAGGGGTTCCTCTTTGCTCTGTATTATGACATTGCTTGTTAGTTGATGTTGCTGCTTGGTTGATTGAACAAAGTTTGTGAGTGACCCGTCTGTTTTTTTTTTTGTTTGTTTTTTTTAGGTGAACGATGAAGACATGGAGGAAGCTTACAAGAGGTTCCCTTACAATCCCCCACGCACTAAAGAGGCCTACTACTATAGACAGGAGTTTGAGAAGCACTACCCAGGCCGTGCTCAGTGGCTCTCCCATTACTGGATGCCGCGCTGGATTGATGCCATCGATCCATCAGCCCGTACCTTGTCCATCTATAAAGCTGAAAAAGACCAGTGATTCGTGTGTTTGTGTCTGTCTGTAGTATGTGTAATCTTTAACTTCTTTGAGAGTTTAATTACAGTTAAAATTTCTTCCACTGAGCTGAGAGAACGAAGACAAAACTCTTCTGCTTTTAAGATTAGGCTTCAAACTTTCCTTCAGATTTTCCTTTGTGATACTGACTAGCTGGAGATGGATCAGGTGAACCCTGCTATAAGCTCCAACTGCTAGTGGACTTTCATTGAGCACTTCCTCACTTTCCTGTTTTCACTTGCCCTGTGTTTATATGCCACTATTGTGCATCAAACTGTCAAACTAGAGCCGCTACTCCACCACGTCAAAAGCAGCCAGTTCTGGTGGTTCGTGGATCCGACTAGAATGCCTCCTTGGTGGGACCCCGGACACGCTGGAGAGATTATATATCTTACCTGGCCTGGGACCGCTTTATTGTTCCCCAAAAGAGAGGTCTGGGTTTCTCTGCTGCCCCTGCATCCCAGTAGAAGAAAATGGATGGATGGAATTGGATCTTTGGCATGCATACTGGAGGATCAAACCACCAACCTTCTGATTAGTAGATGACCTGTTCTACCTCCTGAGCTACAGGGTGCAAGGGTGGTATCATCTTTACACTATAACTGACTGAGGTCAGTAAGTAGGGTTATCATGCTGTTACCTCCCAGCTTTTGACAGCTTTGGTTGATTTCTGGTAGTTTGATTTGGTTTCAGTTTGTGTTTGGCTCTTAATCACCAAGCTAGAACTGCAGCATTGTTGGCACTAACTAGCATATTATACACGTGTTTTGTAAAAGGACATGTTTCAAGTTTGGCAGAAGTGAGAAATGCGTTAAAGATCTAATAATTTTTTTCAGGCTTTTTAGGTCTGACTATTCTAACAGTTTGGGAACTAGGAGTTAGACAGTTCATATAACTGTCCCACCCATGGTCATGTTTGAAAGTGGATTACAGGAAGAGATCACTAATATCTGCAGTCTAATGTAATTTAATAACCATATGCTACAGCGAGGAAATTGTATCCAACCTTAGTTTATTGAATGATGTTTGCACTAGGCAGCATTGTATTTGTATTTCTCTCTTAACTAATCTTTTATCTGTCTCTATTTTTCTGTGTTTTACATTAATTGACGCTAAAATAAAATTTCCTGTTGCAACAGAAACTGTTTACTTCATTTATATTCCATGCAGTACCACTGTTTACCATCAGAGTCTGCCCTAGCACCATCCATCTAGATTAACTGAGCACTGATTCACACTGTACAAGCTTAAGACTGAACCAGTGATAAAATAATTTTAATACAATTTTTAACATTATTTTAATACATCACAACATATGCAGATGAAGAACAAGGCAGCTTCTATAAGCCACTTGAAAGCCAAAATGAGAACCTGTGCTATTTTGTTGTATTAGCAAAAAACAATCAAACAGTTATGAGGCACAATGACGTGAAACTATCAGCACGCTTTTCAGATAACTGGCAGGTGGTGGAAATTAACATTGATAATGACACTTCCTCAAACTCCACTCTTTCTTCTACTGAAACAGATCAAACTGACACAAGTACAGAACTGCTATTTCACTACAGTATGAAAATAATCTTTTAAATGAACTAACAGCTATACGCGGTTTGGAGAAAAACAAAACCAACATCCGGTCCCCGTGCCGTGGCTGAAGAATGGTTGATGAGAAGCAGAGAGGTGACGGCTGTTTAGCGGCGCTTGTCATACATCTCTATTGTGTTCCAGTTATAAGACTCTGCAGAAAAAGGGAAAATGCCATTTTAAGGATTCAGTTCGTTTTTGAGAAAATGAGACCTCGTTAAGTGAACTGACCTGGCTCCTCTTGGCTCCTCTTCCCCATCAGTCCAACGAAGGAGTTCACTTTATGTCCTTCATAGGAAAGACATTGAGATAAGACACTACACTGAATGTCTCATTCATCTAACTACAACAAGAAAATTGTAATGGCTCTCGAGCCATCGACAAAACAATGAATTATGTCTTGTTGGTTTCTTTCTTTTAGTATTAAAGACTTTTTGTTGAACCATGAAAATTTCAACTACACGGCCACATGTCCTGAGGGCACGTATCTCAGCTCCCTATCTTATGATTGTTTTACAGCGGGTCCTGCATTACAGGAATAAATTAGCTGTTTGCTTACTTGCGCTGCACTGAGTGCATCACTGAGTGGGTGACTAATTCAGATGAAACGCAAACCATGACAGAGGAAAGAGAAAATCCCCTCCTCCTCATGGCTCTTTATCTTTTCCCTCTTTGTCTCACACAGGCGTCTCCCCTGGACCACCTTCTTTACTCACTAATTAATTAGTTCAAAGAACATTAGGGAAAAAAAATCTTTGTATACTGCATTTCTTGCCCACAGACACAAACACTGTGGGCAAGTTGAATTTACGCTTTTTCCGCTCCATGCTCTGTTTGTGGAACAAAGACCTTCCACTTTTGTGGAGTGAGCTGATATCTGTAGAGCTGTCACAGCTGTGTACACCTCTCCACCCACTGTCTCAGTACATTTATTGACTCAATGTATTTTTTTTTTGCCTTTAATCTCAGTCAAAATGCACATTATTAGAGAAAAGCACACAAGTCCATCTGACCCTTGCACACTTGCCTTTGCTTGTGTGTCTGATTCTAAAGAACCTCGTCCCTTCACACACTGAGGAAAGTTTTCCTTTTAAAGTTTAAACACTGACTCTCCCATAGTTTTCCTGGCAGTAAAAATGTATCTGGGCTCTTATGGGTTGATGTCCTGAATGCTTTTTTAATGCCCTTCCATCCATTTAAAAGGGTTTATTTCATGGATGAGATATAGAGCAGAATCTGTGCGACCTGTATCAACTAAAAGGCTCAGGTCGTTCAACATTTGTAAGGCCTTGCTGTTTATATCACTTGCCATCACTCTGTGGTGGCAAGTGTGGTGTTCTATGCAGGAGTGTTCAGCAGGATGAAAGCTGCTAATGTCAACAGACTGAATAAATTCATCTTGAAGACTGATTCTGGGAGTAAAACTCGAAGACTCGGGTAGAGGTGTCTAAGAGGAGAATGCTGAAGAAATCCCTCATCATTATGACTAATACATCCCACCTGATGTATACGTCTCTGATTGGTCACCACAGAGCAGTCTCATTTTACCACATGGGAGCATTATTACATTATCACTAGTAATTTATTCTCTATTAAATTAAAAGTGATACTGTAACAGAATTACTTATAATTCACATAAGTGATATGGTGGTAAACTGAAAGTGATCATTTAATTCTTGTTAACTTATCACTGTAATAGATGGTTGTAGCTATTCATCAATTTTATTTGGCAATAATATTCATATTTGCCTATTTCCACTACTGTACATACTGATATTTATATTTGTTTTAAAATCGTTTAAATTTTTTTTTATTTAGCTTTATTTTTACCTGAGCTTTATTTTGTTATGTTAAAATTCAGTTTTGCTTTGTGCATGCTGATTTGTGCACAAATGAGCAGTGTACAAACCAGCTTGCGCCAGTCAAAGGTCCGAGGTAACTGGCCACACATCTCCAGCTATTGGCAAAGGGGTTAGGTCTTTTTGTTCCGAGTTTTAATTAAAGAGCAGGGAAATTGCTATAGCTATAATGACTTCAGGACTTACTTTTGCGGGTGATCTGTGTGTTTGCTGTGGGAGGATGAAAGTAAAAATGAAAGGTTAGAATAACTGGTGCATAGGAGAAGTACTTTTATTAAGAATTAGCTCTTACCCATAGAGCGCCTCCCCATCAGACCGATAAACTGATGTGGCTTTGGCTTTCTTGTCATTCTCAGCAGGGCTTCTCTGAACGGGTCGTCGGAAATCCAGCCATTCTGAGTGGAGGGGGAGAAGGAATGCTTACACTGAGAAGCAGAGTGGAGTGAGAGTGGATCTTATCTTTATAAAAATTTTGTGTCATCAAACTATACCTCAACTGTGTTAATACCTTATCTACCTGCTCACGTCATTATAACAAGAGAATAAAGCGGAATTCTGCCAGAACCTTATCTTAATCAATATTAGCTGACAGTCCCACCCACCGGTCCACCCACATAAAATACACCGAGTAATGCAGAATGAATTTGGATCTTTTCTTGCGATTTTCTGTTTCCATCTCAGGATTATATTCATGCAGTATGCATTAGTGTGACTGGCAATATGGATCTTTGCGCTACTAATGTCCCGCACAGAGAGATGATGCCCGTTGTGACAAAGTGCCGATATATCCAGTCGCTCCTAAAGTGTGATTAAGCTAATATATGAGCCTTTATATACGCCTTTTCAGTAAATTTGTGTATACATATAATTTTAATATTTTTTAAAAAATACAAATATGCAACCCTACAAGTGTGACGCTGGGGTTTAACATACGTCTGTAAAGGGATGTCTTTGTTCTCACAAAAAGGAAGAAAAAAAAACTTAAGTCAAACTAATTTCCTTATGCCTGTTAGGTGGTATATAAATTTATTCTGCTTTCATCCACTGAAGGAGACTAAAAGACGAGCTACTTTAATAGTAGTATTTATGAATTATTAAGGAGAGAGTATAACTCTGAATACATACCTGGATTTGATTAGTGCTCGTCCAGTAATCAGTGTCCTCTTTTGGGTCATTTTCTTCGCCGGAAACTTGGGCGGCGGCGATGAGAACCATTAAAACTGCTACAAGCAGAGACTTCATGATCTCGCAGCTTTTCTCTCACTCTACAACAATAAGCACTCTAATACCCAATGTATCACGATAACAGTTATCAGTCAGCAGAAATAAAGCGAGGTGAATGAAACAGGTGTGTGAGCACCAGAAGGAGCTGGAGTGTGCGCTGTTTCTTCCTCCACAAATCAACAGTAGTCCATAGCGCGTAGCCTGTGTCACAGCACTATCTCCAGCGCTGTCTGCGCACTCAGCTTCTAGAGCTGTTTGTTTCGTAAGGTCTCCGATCAGTACGCTCCTATATACCGGTGTGAATAGTGTTGCTAAGTAACGCCTTAACAGTACTATGATTACTTGAGTGAAGTTTCGGTAAGCAGCCTGTTAAGCGCAGTGATCAGAACCTGTTGTGCGTCACCGGACTTCACCGTCACTATTATGAAGAATGATGGTGACGTCATAAAGTACTGTTATCCAGCTTTCAGTCACAGTAAAAAGTCCGCTTTTCGTTGTCACGGCGCCCAAAACTTAAAAGTTGCTCCAACATGTCTGGGCCATTTGATTTAACGTTTTTTCATTGTTTGAATACTTTTGATGGAGGCCAGTATTATAGGGATATTTCTACCTAATGCTCAGTTTAAGAACATTTGTATTTAACATTTAATTTATCATTTATTCATGAAGTTTTATTGCACCAAAGGAGGAGAGTGCGTTAGTGTAGTGCAAAAAGCATCTGCATTATGCAAAAGAACTTGCAAGCGTCTCCACAGACAGCATGCTAACGCTAAGCTAGCCAAGAACTGGGAGTAATGTAAAAGCTGAGTGTTTGTCAACCCAAGCCCAGCTGCCAGACCCTGAACTTCAACAGGTAACAAATGAATGAACAGACAGACTGCAGCCTCCATTTCTACAGTACAATCACCGTGGTGATCGTTTGAAGTCTTTCTGGGCTGGTTTTCATCTTTCCCAGATAGCAAGATGAGATTGAGTTAATGTTGATTTTTCATCTGAATCATCATTATGGCCAAAATATGCTAAAATCCATATTAAAATACAGATGATACCTGACAGTGTAACAGTAATGACACTGGAATAACATTGATTCAAAGTTCTCATGTTATAACTGAATGATTATTGATCTGTTTATAGTTGACCAGGCGACAACCAAGGCATTGAAAAGTAATGGATTCCTAGTTGACCTGGAAATTAAAACTATTATCAGCTGGACTGTTCCATGGGACCCCTCTCAAAGTCATTCGTCTATGGCTGACTGGGAAATTATATTGAAATTAGGTGGATTTATAGTTGACTGGGAAAATGTATTGAAATTCCATTGACTTACACTTGAAAAGTTGCAAAAATGAGCAAGATGGCAGCGTGTACGGACATATTCAGCAGCACAGCGCACCCAACTACTGTGCACCTCTTTGGGTTTTTTATGCCTTTTCACTGCGTCCTCCTGCAATGCACTGATCACTTTGTATTGTTGCCTCTACTTTTAAGATTAGGCTTAAACTTTCCTTTTTGGTAAAGCGTATAGTTAGAGCTGGATCAGGTCTGAATTGGGCTGCGTGCTTATGTGGTTCAGGACTGGTGCTATAACAGCAAAATTATAGAAAGTCACTGCTCACCGGACTTAGACACCAGGTCCATTCAGTGCAGAAGCTTCTATCTACCTCGGGAGTTAACGGTAGCCATAGTTGCCATTGTTTACATCCCCCCCAGTGCTAATGTTAGCTCAGCACTCAACCACATTCAACTTCTTATCAGTAAAAACCAGAGACAGCACACAGAGGGTGTCCAAATTGTTGCTGCAGACTTTAATAAGGCATTTTTGAAATCTGTACTCCCCAAATTCCCCCAGCATGTTATGTATCCTACCAGGGTGGGCAGGACACTGAACCACGTATACAGCAACATCCAGCATGTCTACAAAGCGACACCCCTCCCCCACCTGGGACAATCTGACCACCTCATTCTGCTTTTTATGCCTGCATATATCCCCCTCAGGAAACAAACCCCTCCAAGCACCTGGGTCATTAAACATGGTCTGTTCCCTCCAACATGTTCCCTCCAAGAACATGAGGTCAGAGGGAAACTGAGAGTGGCAAACCCCAGGAGAGCTGCCAGTCCCCGACAACATCCCAGGGGCTGTGTCTAAAGCCTGCGCGGACCAACTGGCAGGGATCCTCACCGGGCTTTTCAACCTCTCCCTGACTCAGGCAACGATTCCCACCTGTCTGAAGGCCTCCACTATCATTCCCATCCCCCAAAAGGCTGGTATAGGCAGCCATAATGCCTACAGACCTATAGCCCTCACGTCTGTAGTCATGAAGTGTTTTGAGCCGGCAGTGCCTCAGCACATCTGAGACTGGCCACTCCCCTCCCTTGACCCCCCACCAGTTTGCTTACAGAGCAAATTGGTCCATGGCGGATGCCATCACCACCGCTCTTCACAAAGCACTGAGCGAAGAACAGGAAGACATCCTCACCACCAAACTGGACCACCTTCAGATCCCCGTGCTGACTGCTCCTCACTAAGTGGCCCCAATCACTCCCTTTGCACTGCTTCCAAGCACTTTGCTATCCAATGTGTGTATATCACTCTTGATTGGATATATTTCTCTTGATGGTGTATATATATACACATGAGGTGTTAGAGCTCCATTGGAGGTCTGTGTCTGTGCACATAGACACAGACCTCCAATGGAGCTCTAACACCTCTGCGATCTTAAAGAAGGCCCAACAGCGTCTCCACTTTCTGAGAATCCTCAGAAAAATGGACCTGAAGAAGGAGCTGCTGACCGTCTTCTACCGCTGCTCCATTGAAAGTGTGCTGACATATTGCATCGGTGTATGGTTCTCCAGCTGCACCACAGCACACAGAAAGGCACTCAGAGGGTCATCAATATGGCCCAAAAATCATTGGACATCCTCTTCCCTCCCTGAAGGACCTGTACAGCACTCGCTGTCTCAAGAGGGCACGCAGCATCCTACGAGACTGTACACACCCAGGACACCGGGTGTTTAAGCTGCTGCCGTCTGGCAGGAGGTTCAGGCTGCTGAGGTCCCGAACAAACAGACTCAAGGACAGCTTTTACAACAGGGCAATAGCCCTAATCAATGCAAATAGCTGACCTGATTGGCTACCTGCCTGGACTTTTTTTTAGGGGAGGTAACAATGTTTAAAACAATAACAATAATAATATTTATATTTATAACAAGGTGCAATAATAATTAATGTGCAATAATAACAGTGTGCAATACACATAACACTTATTCTTCTTTTTTATTTCTAAGTTAATATACTGTGTTGTGTTGTTTGTGTTGCGTTGTGATGTGTCATATCGTGTCGTGTTGTGTTATATGTAGTGCCGACGTGGGACAGTTTTCCAATTTCATTGTACTACTGTACTATGTATGACTGTGCAATGACAATAAAGAATTATCTTATCTTATCTTATCTTATCTTATCTTATCTTATCTTATCTTATCTTATATTTATTCTGTTTGCTATTTATTCCTGTATTTATTTTTTATATATACATATTTTTTTACTCCTGCACAGTTGGCATGGAGCATATGCTCCATATATATCAAAATGCCATTTATTTATAGTTGAAAAATCATGTATTTATAGTTCACTATGAAATTAAAGCTATTATTGCTTGAACTATTTCCCTCTCACTGTGGTACACCCCATTGGTTCAGTAGTCATTAAGTTGACCAGCAGATGATATTTAAAAATCAAAACCAAAGAGGTGACTGCATTTTGAATACAAACCTTGAAAGACAGAAATTATTACAACCACTCCGAGTAGCTGAACTTCAGCTCTTTGGAAAGCACCTGCAACACACAGCATGTATACTAAGATAATCAAGAGTGGCATTACAGCTGAGTGAATGCCAACCCCAGCCCAGCAGCCACACTCTGAACTTCAACATAAAACAAACAGATGATCAATCAGGCTGCAGCCTTTGTTTCTTCCTGTTCATGTTTCTAAAGTAGTGATCACTGTAACAATCACTGTTAAGTCTCTTTATGCTAGTTTTCATCTTTGCTTTGTGCTGTGGGCCTGTGTAATACCAAGAGAAAGCTCATATGTGTGTCCTCATGAGTACAGGGATAAATTATGAGACAATGCCTTTTAGGTCATTTTACAGCATCACATTAAAGTAATTTAATGAGTAATATAAGGAATTACTTTATCCTGGGAGTAATTACGCATTGTGCTGCATTATTTTTGAGAAAAGTGTTCAATGTAATATGTGCAATAATTACTTTTTTGGGTAATGACCCCAACATCGATCACAACAAAGAGTGGAAATACCTCCAACACAGAGTCGCTAAATTCTTAACAGTTCTCATCGCTAGGTAACACAAACATAACTCAATTTTAAAATCACCGCCACTTTACGAGGCACAGAGCCATCACATCATTAGTGAAGCTACAGACTGAATCTGCCAGTAGCAACAATCCCAATGCGATTTCTCTAATTGCATGTTCTAGTTTGATTTGTAAAATTTGGTTTCATATGTAAGAAATGCATGTTGGTATACATATGTCAGAAGCAAGATTTTATAAGTTCAGAATGGGTATTAATTTATAATTTACATAAATTACACATTGAGAAGGCAGCTGACTGAGTCACGTAGATATGTATCCTAATTTTTAATTTATGCACCAGTGTTTCACACTTTATATTTTTAGTTGTTCACATTTTTGTAGCTCAGTATAAGAACCTTGTTCCTTACATTAATATCATAAACTTTTTTTTCAGGAGTGGATCCCTGCATGTTCAGAATAACAGAATCATACACAAAATGTAATATTGAGAACAGGCCACTTGTGACCATGATGATCGCCGGGTGCAGGAGGGAAGTGTTCTGTCATATGAGCTGGTAGTCTTGACCAGAGATGGAAGTATTTGGCAGTATTTAAGACCAGTGCTTACAACTAGTCTTTGCCAGTTCGTCTGCTAACCCATGTTGAGATTTTGGCCAACACATTTTAAGTTCCTGTTTTGCCTACCTTGTGTCTCCTTGTATTTTAGTTTCTCACAGATCGCCATTGCTCCAACCTGGCAAGAACCTCACTTACCTGCTGGTCACTGTGAGATTATTATATTATCTTATGCCATGTTATACCCCTGATTAATGATTGTGAAATTATTATGTAGTTTTAGTTTGCTTTATTCTCCTGAAGAGGTGATAACTATTAGATTTATTAAACTGATTTGTATTAGATTAGACTGCTGATTTATAGTGAATGAATGATATTGTTTTATGATGCATTATACTGCTGAGTTATAAGAAATACCGTTTTCAGAGAGTCATGGCCTTATTTGTCTGATTAGAAGAGAACAGAACATACCAGAGAGGTTTTCTGCCCCATCTCATCAGGAGGAGATAAAACAAGGAGCCGAGGTCATAACTTAGGCGGCGTGTGAATGAAAGAATGTGAATGTTTAGATTTTTACGACTAGGTGGGGGCCACTAGAGGCTATAAGAGGCTGAGTAACCCTCCACCAGTTTGAGATTTGCTGTGACCCTCTGCAGGCAGCTCTCCCCATCTGGATGGCTTGTGCTCATAAGTGTTAAATTGTATGGAAATAAATAATTGTTGATTGAGCATTTATACACCAAGTATTGTCCTTCCTTCAGCCCAAAGATGAAAAGAATTGGGAGATTACATCACTCCTCTGAATCTCACACCACTGGTTCATGCTCTGTTTCCGTTGCTCTTCATCTGCCTGCCCTCCTGCCACATTCACCTTGGATCACCGTACCTCTCAGGCTGGACTTTCACATCTCATGTTCCCTGACCTTAAGTATTTACCTTGTGCTCGTAAACAAAGCTTTGCTGAAAATCTGTTTCTTGCGCTTCCGCCTGAATCTGCATTTGGGTCCTCTTTTATGCACTGGCCCTTTCCGCCATAACGGTTTTGTGAGGTGTGTCATGTCAGAGGGCAGAGCTCTGCACTTGCAGTGTGCATCATGAAACGAACAAGGTAGAAAGCAGACACAAGAAGAGTGCCGAGATAGAGCCCACAATAACCGCTGAGTATAGTAGGCTAAGGAATGTTAACTACTCACTCTGTGGTCTATTCGTTCACCCCACTGCCCCCTGGCTCCCTGCATCTCCTGATGCCAACAGATATTTCTTGTCTTGTTGAACTGAAATGCCTCAGTGTACAAAACATTATTGACTGCAAATATGTGCAGATGGAGTCTGGTTTGCCTGCACTAAAGAAGAGCCATGCATATTACTGGCAAGTGCAAGGACAACTGCTCATCAGTGGGATGCAGTGGTTGTGTGAGTGTGTGTGTAGGCACAGGAGAACTACTATGAGCAGAAATTATACACTGATACACGTGCAAACACCAATCAGAGAAAAAGCTGACCATTTCCTTTTCTGCATATTTATGCAAAGCTACCTGTCTGGCTTATATAACAAAATAATTGACATTTTGTTTTCAGTGTAGACATCTAATGATAACAATAATGTAAGGATATTTTAAAACAATTTAGTGTTTTACTTTATTATAATTTTGATTAATATTTTTTGCATAGTATGCATCTGCATAGTAATATAATACATTAGTATAACATTTCCAGTGAATTAGAACTATCAATATAACTCAACTATCAGCACTCAAGTATCAATTGTGCATTTAGGTTTTGTCAGCTAAGAGGGCAGAAATGCTACAATATTGGCCTCAGCTGCAGGCCATGTGGTTTCACTTAAATAATTTTTTAAACCTATGCTGTGTTCTGGTAATTTGACAGCAGACATGCAAGCAGTTGATTTATATTGTAGACATGTGATAAGGTGACGATGTCATCAAAAAGTTTGTTCTATTTTATCCTCAGAATGACTCTCTTCATATGTACTCTCAGTCTGACTATGGCAGGTGTATTCTTAACCTGGTATGCTGGCATTTGTTCCTGTTTGAATAGAAAAGGTGGGCAGAACACCTTGCATTTACAGCAGCTACTGATTAAATGGTAAATGGACTGGTTCCTATATAGCGCTTTTCTACTCTCTTGGAGTATTCAAAGCGCTCTATACAACACGCCGCATTCACCGCATACACACAAGCACTATTATCTATACGGTGAGTGCTTTCTAACGGTGTGTTCACGCGAGCGAAAACGCCCCAAACGCCCCTAATTTGACGCGTGCACATTCGCACCTCAACGCGTGTCCAAGAAAAATCCATCGCGCGTCAAAATTGCATATTTTGACGCGCGTGAACCGGAAATGTGGGAGGAAGTTATGCCAGACAGTATCTTTGCTAGATGGCAGCTGTCGAGCTAGCGTTTGAAGAGAGAGTCTCCCTCCTCTATTTACTGTGGAGAGCAGAGCAGCGGCGTTAAGGACGTCCTCGCCGTACCTGGGTCCATCAGGTCCTCCAGAGGCGTGAGGAGTTTGGTGAGTTTCACCACTTGCTCGAGGAGCTGGGCCTGGATGACGGCCGATTTCAGCGATATCACCGTCTTTCACTCGCCCAGTTTGAGGACCTGCTGTCCTGCGTCGGTCCCAGAATCGCCCGCCTAGACACCAACTACAGGCGCTCAATCCCACCTGCAGAGCGCCTGTCCATCTGCCTGAGGTTAGTAAAAGTGTTTAATACGGTAGTCCTGTATTGATACCTGTGCTAATATATGCTAAACTATCGTTTATACACTGCTAACATGGCTGTGGTATGCTAACAGTGAATGCCGTCGGTGTTTACTGATAGCAAACTGTGGTATGGAGACGACTGTTTATAATATTTCTAGTGATACTCGAAAGGTCTCATCAAGTCCCGATTTATGCTGTTATCAGTGTTAGCAATGATAGCATGGCTGTGGTGTCTATCAATGTATGCTCTCGGTGTTTGCTGATATCAAACTGTGGTATGAGGACCACTGTGGGTAATCTTTGTAGTGATACTCACTCCTTTTTTTAAAATTTTTTTTTATTTAGACCTGGTTTAATTCTGGTATAGTTGAATATTTGTATATAATCCCCGCAGCTGTCAGACTCTATAACAGGGGTCAGCAGCCTTTCTTAAAACTGAGAGCTAGATAAAATTGTGAACAGTTTGGTTCATCTTTAGTTATATGGTTCTATCTAGCATATTCTATCTTGATAAGCTATGTCTTATCACAGGATAATTTTTCAAAAATATTAACAATGATTTAAGCAAGGAAAGGGCTACATGTCAACATACAACTCTTTATTTCTATTAATGTCTTACTTCATTCCTACCTGATTGACATGTCTAGGAATTATGAGTGATTGGCTCACTGTAGGGGTAAAAGTTGCTACCAATCAAATTATGATATGGTAAAGTTAAAACAAAACACAACTGACTGTTTTATATTATATCTAATATATGTTATGTAATTATCCTTATAATTACAAAATGTTTTATGTAAGATTTATGTTTTATAATTTAAATCTGACATCACAAAAGTATTTTGGAATTTGAATAATGTATTTTGTAACTGCAGTACACATGATACTAATTTTGAACAATTTTGTCCAGGTTCCTTGCCACCGGGGACTCCTTCAGGACCATCGCGTTCAGTTTCAGAGTCGGTGTGTCCACAGTGTGCCAGATCACCCCCCAGGTAGCGACGGCCATCTGGTGGACGACTTCATGGCTGTGCCTTCACCTGGAGACTGGCGGTCCATCACAGGGGGATTCCAGGAGCGCTGGAACTTCCCTCTCTGCTGTGGAGCTCTGGATGGGAAACACGTCCAGACAAAGGCACCCCATATATCACAAAGGAGACACACACATTGATATACACGAAATATTTATTCCATTTCTTTTTTTGTGGTGCCCAAATTTATGCACCTGCTTGATTTTGTTTAAACAATTATTGCACACTTTTGTAAATCCAGTAAACTTCTTTTCACTTCTCAAATATCACTGTGTGGGTCTCCTGTATGATATATTTAACTGACATTTTTTTATTGTAACAACCAACGATTGATACAGGAAAATAATGGCTATTAACAAGGTTGCCCAAACTTTTGCATCCCACTGTATTAGTATATTCTGTCATTAGTATAATATGAAATAAATTCTACATGTGTCAAGTCGTGTGCCAACATTTGCTGTGTAGTAGAACTGAGACATTAGTCATTATAAAAATTTATTTGAAATAATATTAAAATTCTCAAACAGAAAAACATTAAACATAAATATATAAAATATAAGTATTTACAGAGAGACAGGAATAAAAAGGACCCAGCTGCTCTTCAGAGCAGGAACAAGGCTGAGGAGGAAATGCTCCATTGGAGACTGGCGTGGCCTCTTCAGGGACACCAGGATGGCCAGCTCCACCACCGATGGACCGTCCTGGGACCAGTCCCTCATTTGCCTCGGAGCTGTCCTCCTCTCTGGGCCTGTAAAACAGCACAAAACACAAAGAAATGAGAAGGCTGCTACTAGATTTTAATTTCAACATTGAAAAAAAAAAACAGGATATAATCAGATTAGTTGTAGATATTTAGTAAAGGTGATCACAAGGGAATCCCACCGAGTAAAAAGCTATCAGTGCTTGCTGTACATCTGATGCTACAATTGCATACCTGTGGGTGCAGCAGCAGGAGCTCAGGGACTGGGGAGCAAGGAGAAGCAACAGGGGATGCTCTGCTGCAGAATCAGCTGGTTCTATCAAGACAATATTAAATGTTAACAGGTTGAATACAATAATCATAGCAAAAGTATATACAGTGGTCCCTCATTTATTGCAGCAGGGGTTGTCAGAATAACGAGCCCCTCGCCACGCACTTTATACACTTTTTTCCCCACACGCATGAACATTAGTCACAGTTCTCACAAGTTGATTCTCAAAGTGCAAACCTTTGTAGATTGCAAAACGTAAAAGTATTATGCCGTGTTTTGTCTTCATCTGCCTGCCACTTTCGTGCGCCTTGTTCCCTTGCGGTGCAGGTGTCTATTTCCGAATGAGGGTCATAGTTATGGGTGTATTTGTGCTGTTTTATCTATTGGCTGTGATGGTTATCAAAACAAAACATGATAAATTTGACAAGCGCAGGAGACATGACACGGAGGAGATTTGTCAATTGGGCTGCAGAATGCAATGTGCATTGTTGATAGCTGTCCGGTGCAATGAAGAGAAATCTGCGGAAAGGCGAGGCAGTGACGGGTCGGATGGACAGCGGGACCACTGTGTGCTGTTTGTTAATAAACAAAATATATTCCTATATGACAACACGCATAAATTAACTGCCTACATTAATTCATTGTTAACATACCTTCTGACTGACACTCCCCTGCTGCCTCTACGGGCTGTCCCGCGTCCTCGGGGGGAGTTCTCCACGGTCCGCACCATATTGCCGCTAGTCTCCCGCGGGGTGAGGAAGGGGTCCAGAAACCCCATGACCGCGAAGAACTTCCATCTCCTCCCCGATCCTGCTGCAGACCCGCTCCTCTTCTCCTTCTCCGTCCTCTTCTCCTTATTATAGCTGTCCCTGAGGCTCTTCCACTTTCTCCTGCAGATGTCCTCTGAATGAACACATTATCTTGTTAGCGAAACGGTATTTGTACATCAGTGTGGAAATAGCGGGACAGTAGGCGGGCTTGCTAGCTTTTGCGCGGCTTCATCGGGTCAGTCTGAAGATTGAAGAGAAGGGTGAATGAACTTACCAGGCTGCCCGATCTCCTCACTTATGTGCCTCCAAGCTAGGTCCTTTTTATTCCTGTCTCGATAAAAGTAGCAGCTGGCATCATATAGCTCTGGATGGTTGGCCACGGCACTGATGAGCTTTTCCTCCATATTGATTGACGTATGAAGGGCTTTGGCTGGATCTGCCCTTTTGACCTAGGTCAGAGCCACGTCACCAGCCTCCTGCTTGGTTGACGCGGCGCGATTTGACGCTGGAGTTCAAATTTTCCAACTTGAGCAGCTGGCGCGATACGCGCGTATGCACAAAATGCAACACAAAAACTGACGCGTGTGATTTTTTTTTCGCGAGTCAAATGCGCCAGACGCGCTACACTGACGCGCGTTTCACGAGTTTTGGCGTTTTCGCGACGCAAATCTGCTTCCGAATTTTCGCCGGACGCGCAATCGCGTGTCATCGTGCTCTTTCCATTGACTTTACATGTAAACCTGACGCTCTGGCCGCCTCTATCGCGTTCGGTGTGAACGCACCGTAAGGATATTTGGCATGCAAACTGGGGAAGCCAGGGATCAAACCACCAACCTTCCAACCAGCAGCTGACCTGCTCTACCTCCTGAGCTACAGCCACCCCTAGAAAAAAATTATCCAGCATCAGTGCCATGTCAACATCTCGGCGATGCATGATTATTTGGATAGCTCCTTATCACTAACCGAACCACCATACAGATCAGAGATGAATGTCACTGTAGCTATGTCAAATAGGGCTTTCATGGCAGTGGGGTTTGTATGAAAGTACATTTCACTTGGTATGAGTGAATCAGATTGTGTTTGACACCTCAGCTCTGTACAGTCTAGGATCACCTGGGTATGCTGAAGTGCATAGTGCGCAGAGTTACTTTCGGCAGAGTCAATAGCTACAGACCTCCAAACTTCATATGACCTTTAGATTAGCTCAAGAACAGTGTATAGAGAGCTTCATGGATCAGAGCCTTACATCACCAAGCACAATGCAAAATGCCAGATTATCTAAAGCACACCACCACTGGGCTCTAGAGCAGTGGAGACATTTGGTGGATGGAGATGTTATGGTGTGGGGCTGTTTTTCAGGAGTTGGACTCCGGCTTTGAGTTCCAGTTAAATTAAAGGCCTCAGGGTACCAACACATTTTGGACAATTTCATGCTCCCAACTTTGTCAGAACAGTTTGGTGATAGGTCCATAGGTCCATAAAGACATGGATGAGCATGTTTGGTGTGGAAGAACTTGACTGTCCTGCACAGTCCTTACCTCAACCCACCTTTGGAATGCTGTTTCTATGCTTGAACGCTGAAATTTGTCTGAAACTCTCCAAATAAGCCATTCCTCTGCAGATGATGAGTAAGCTGTTTTACAGCTGGTCTTTCAAGAATTTTTGAGTTAAAAGGAAGATTGGAAATAGGCCTTTAATTAGCTAAGACATCTTGGTCAAGTGATGCCTTTTTAAGTAACGGTTTTCCAGCTTAAAGGCCTGTAGTATATAGCCAATTAATAGTGATAGACTGATCAAATATAGGACTGAAACATGAATTAATGGTTGCATTTCATTGAGCAGTCTTGTAGGAATGGGGTCTAAAAGACACGTTGATGTTTTGCAGAAAGTGATTACTGAAGCTGCCTCAGAAAGATCAATTAGAGAAAAAGACTAAATAAATATCAACAGTACTGAAAGTAGTTGTACATAATATTACGTCTGTGAGATGAGTAATTTTTTTCTCTAATTGTTAAAATTTTGTTTGTGAAGAAGTTCATGAAGTCATTACTAGGAATAGTTGGTTTGAAGTCTGGCTACAGTGCTGAAGAGTAACCTAGGGTGGTTCTTATTTTCTTCATTCAATGATGAACAGTAAGATGTTCTAGCTTTGGGAAGGGCTTTTTATATAAAGCAGCAAACTGTTTTTCCAGGCTAAATGATGATCTTCTAAATTTGTGACATGCCATTTCCACTTCAACTTACAAGGTATCTGCTTTAAGGTGTGCATTTGAGTGTTACACCGGTGTCAAGTATTTCTGATTTGAAGCTCTCTCTTTCAAAGGAACTACAGTATCCAGAGTCGTACGCAGTGAAGAAGTAAAATTATTAACAAGATAATCAACCTATGTAGGAGTAAGGTATCTGCTTTGCACTGCGTTGGCACAAGACATAGAAGAAGGATGAATTATATCCTTAAACAGCACTTTCAGAAAGACTACTGTGTGGAAATCTATTCCCCAATGCTGTGTAATCCATTATTGTAAATTTCAGTCTTATCAGGAAATGATCAGACAATAGAGAGTTTTCAGGAAATACTGTTTAATGTTCAGTTTCTATGTCTGAACAAGATCTAGGATGTGATTAAAGTTGTGGGTGAGTTCTTTTACATTTTGAATGAAGCCAATTAAGCCTAATAATAGGCTAAATGCTGTGTTGAGGCTGTCATTTTTAGTGTCTACATGGATGCTAAAATCCCCCACAATCATTATTTTATGATTACTGAGCCGAGCACTAAATCAGGTAAAAAGTCAGAGAAATCAGACAGAACCTAGGCATAGGTAGATGGTAGATGCCAAATGATGAACAAATGATAAAAAAGAGAGATTATTTGTGCATTACATGTGACAATATATGTGGTCCGAGAAGAAAGATAAAAAGATAAATGTTTGTTGTCTGGCACAATGCAAAAGCATCTGTGTATGCAACTCCTACCATTAGCTGTCTGAGCTAGCTGGTGGTACAGATTGTTTGACTCTTCTACTGGGGGGTCTGTGCTTCAGAACTGTCTTGGGTACAGTAGTTGTGAAAATTAGCTGTTGCAGTGATGACGATGTAGCATCTTCTTGGTTTGAAACAAAGTGTTTTGTGAAAGCACTGGAAACGACTCTTCGAAACACCTAACATGGTTTCTATCAGTCTTCAAATGTGCAAAAACAATCTTGTGGTTTCTGTATTCCTTAGCATAATCTCCTTAAACATCAGAAAATGTTCTCTAAATCTGGTTTTGTCAAACTGGTGCAGCAGGTCTCTTGGTTGGTACTTATGCATTTCAATTTAACCACAAAAAAGACTACGCTATAGATAGCTAATGAACTGGCTTAGATTATTGCCCATTAAAATGATCACAGACCATACTTGGACTTCAGAAAGTCCAACACAATATTGTCTCATATTTTATAGGTTTACTGAGCACACACAAACACACAGTTCCATAATCATCTACTGTGTGTTGAATTTAGTTCTGCTTCCTTTGTATTATTTCCTTTGTTCTTTTTCAGGTCATCTATTAACCTCCTCTTGTGTGCTCCCTGTTCCAAAGAAGTTTGGATTTTGTTGGGTTTTTTCCCCCTCTATGGATATTCTACATACATCTTAATTAAAGGTTAGTTTTCAGTTTAACTTCTGGTTTCTAAGTAGTCACACCCAGGCCTGACTACTACCACACCTGTTCTCAATAAAGAAATAAAAAATCACTTTAAAAGGAAATGCCTGGCAAAGTGGGGTTGACCAAAAGATCCTCAAAAGACAGACATCACGCTGCGATCCAAGGAAATTCAGGAAGAAATGAGAAGCAAAGTAATAGGGATCTCTCAGTCTGGAACGGATTATAAAGCCATCTTTAAAGCTATGGGACAGTCAGAGCCATTATCCACAAATAGTGACAAATCTTTCCTCACTTGCCTCAGTAAAGGTCAGTGTTCATGACACCATAAGAAATATACTAAGGCAAAACTGGCCTGCATGTCAGAGTTCCAAGACAAAAACCAGTGCTGAGCAAAAGGAACATAAAGGCTCGTTTCAGTTTTGCCAGAAAATATTTTGAAACATCCTGAAGGAGAATGTCCGGCCATCTGTTCGCGACCAGAAGCTAAAGCACACTTGGGTTCTGCAGCAGGACAATGATCCAAAACAGACTTTGGAGTGGCATAGTCAAAGTCCTGACCTAAATCCGATTGAGCTGCTGTCGCATGACCTTAAAAAGGCGGTTCATGCTCAAAAACCCTCCAATGTGGCTGAACTAATTGAATAATAAACACCATCATTTAGAAGCTGTGTTTTGTGCTTGCTTGTTTTATCTTTGTTTAGTATTTAAATTTGTTTAAAAACTGTGACAAACATAGAAACTTTTTCACACCACTATATTAATGTGAGCAGGCAGCTGCCGGTATTCTTCTCTAAAATTATGCGAACCTGCTCTCATCTGTGAAGAGAACGGCATGCCAGTGGCAGACCAGCCAGTTTTGATTGGTGCTGAACTGTGAACACAAGTCACACCAAAGGATTGGCATTGTTTGTTCTGTTCACCGTTGCACAAAAACATTGGTCGTGAGTTGATGCCTTTCTACAGTCCTGTCCTGATTTCCTCATGTCTCTTGTAAAGCCCAACTAATAATGGTACTTTTCTGCAATTTTAGGCCCAATTAATTGTATTAGAACAGTGTTTGGCCATATTAGTAGGTCATTTCAATATTTTACACATGTAACTATATTTATTTAGTATACAAAATCTGTTAAAATACCAAAGATTTCATGTAAATTTAAAGCTAAAACAACTGTATTTTAATTCAATGTGCAATAAGAAGAACCAGTTTCAAATTAATGGTCTAGTGCAAAGGTATAAATATTTATGTAATACTTAATTTCAGGCAGGCAGAAGGCTTTATCATTAGGAAAAGCTGTCAAACCTAAGACACCCCAACCTTTCACCCCAACCGGTCGCAGCAGATGGCCCCGCCCCTCCCTGAGCCTGGTTCTGCCGGAGGTTTCTTCCTGTTAAAAGGGAGTTTTTCCTTCCCACTGTCGCCAAAGTGCTTGCTCATAGGGGGTCATATGATTGTTGGGTTTTTCTCTGTATTTATTATTGTGCTATCTACTGTACAATATAAAGCGCCTTGAGGCGACTTTTGTTGTGATTTGGCGCTATATAAATAAAATTGAATTGAATTGAATTGAATTGAAAATGCAGGTAAAAATCTATGCACTCAGTCACATTTACCAAAGCTGTCCAATGGACCACACTGGAGTCTTTGCCTGACTGATTCTGGCCCCCGTTTGGAGTGTATTTTATGAGGCTGATTAAACTAATAACTGATTTCCTACCGATTTTAAAGATTTGATGATTTTTAGCTAGTGTCCCCAAATTAATCGCTAATCAGGTTAATTTGATATCAGGTCAACTGTTGGTCAGGTTAATCAGATATCCTTCCTTCAAAGGCTTGATAAATAAAACAGAAGCCCTAACATTAATGTTTGTACTGCCTCATGATGGTAATCCCTGCACTGGTGAGCAGTGTTGAGCTTGTACAGTTGTGCAAGAAAGGACAAACCATAAAAAGATGCTGCTGCTCCTGTTACTGCTTTAAAAAAAAAAATTATTCAGAAAGTCATACTCTCGCTTGCATAAAGATTATAAATCTTTGTTGCAAGAGAGAGATTAAGAATCTTTTTTGAAAGTGTGTGCACGATCATGACAGGCATGATGACAAGGAGTAAGTCAAACTCCCAGAGAAAATCTGTGCAAGCACCAGTAACAAACTACTGAGAGACAAAGGTGTGCGGGATTCAAACCAAAGACATTTCTGTTGTGTGGCAGCTGTGACAACTACAGAGCAACAGCCATCATGACACCTATTAGAGTCCTTGACTCAGTAGGTCATTACAAAACACACAGTTTTGTTGTGTGCTGTGAGTACAAACAGTGGCTTTACTTCAGTAAAATAATTTCTGCAATGCACTTCTTTCCTTTGTGACTAAATTGCTTTCAGTGCTGAGTTTGCTTGCATGAACATTGCTGTGACCTTCTGATGGAGATGGTCCCCTGGGCTTCATCTAGATAATGGATGCTCACTTGTGGGCGGGGGACGATGTGAAAGGAATATTGATAAGAGGAAATGAGCTTCACCTCAGACACAGAATTTGCTGCATGGACAGTAAATATCAAGTAAATGGTAATATTTTAATAAGTATGACTTAATGTGACTTCAATAGGTAAAAATCTTTATGCCAAACTGAAAATATTTGTACAAATGTATATTGTTTTACAGATTAGCACAACAGAACATGATCCTGCAATTAGAAACAATTAGAAAACAATCAATGAGTGATTGTTTAATAGCATTTTTAATTTGGGAGTGTTCTGCTGAGTTAAACTGACCATTCAAAGTGTTTATATCACCCATTTTTGTCTCTGCTCTCACAGATGTTGATTGTGCTGTTATTACATATATTACAGCTTTTGTAGGGTACTACTCTGCGCCTCCTAAACAGAAAGCCTCAAATCCGAAGTGCTTGACTCCCTGGCATAACTTTAAAATGGACACCACAGCAGATAAGCTGTAAACTGGAGAGGAAATGGCATCTAACCAATTTAGATGATCTTTAGATGATCTTCAATTAGTTTAGAAAAAGCACTTGATAAAGCTAGGACATCTTACGATTCTTTATTGATTGAATAATTAAGAACAACCCCTTTTCAGCACTGTAGCCTTAACCAGCTATGACTTCGTGACTTTTCTTCGTGACTTCATTAATCTATCGACAAATAAAATTTTAACCAGAGAAAAAAAAAAATCCATATTGTATGTGACTGCTTTCAGTACTGCTGACATTTATTTATGCTTTTTCTCTCTGATTGCTCTTTCTGGGTTGCTTCCTCCAAACCATCAGCATATCTATCCATCAGTGACTCCATTCCTACAAAACTGCTCAGAGAAGCCGTACCATTAATTAATGCTTCAATCAATGATTAATCTAATCCTATTAGTACTTTAAGGTGGCAGTAATCAAACTATTACTTTGAAAGCCATCACTTGACCCAGCTGTCTTAGACAATTAGAGACCAATCTCCAGCCTTCCTTTTATTTATAAAAATCTTCAAAGAGCAGCTGTAAAGCATCTAACAGATCATCTGCAGAGGAATGGCTTATTTGAAGAGTTTCAGTCAGGTGTCAGAGCTCATCACAGTATAGAAGCAGCTTTAGTGAAGGTTACAAATGATCTTTCTATGGCATTTGAAAGTGGAATCTGTGCTTGTCCTGCTAGACCTTGGTTCAGCATTTGATAAAGTCGACCATAATATTTTATTATAGTGTTTAGAGTGTGTGGTAGGTATTAAAGGTACTGCGCTGCAGTGATTTAAATCATATTTAACACTCTCATTTCAATTTTATTTATAAGGCGCCTAATCACAATCGCCTCAAAGCGCTTTATATTGTAAGGTAGGCCCTACCATAATACATACAAACAAAAACCCCACCCAGTGGAAAAACTCCCTTTTAACAGAAAGAAACCTCCAGCTGAACCAGGCTCAGGGAGGGACGGGGCCATCTGCTGTGACCGGTTGGGGAGAGAGAAGGAAGACAGGATAAAAGACATGCTGTGGAAGAGAATGCTGAGCTGAGGTCTAGCAGGACAAGCACAGCGTCCACCATCAGAGGCCATAAGAAGATCATTTGTAACCTTCACTAAAGCTCTTTCTATACTGTGATGAGCTCTGACACCTGTCTGAAACTCTTCAAATAAACCATTCCGCTGCAGATGATCACTACTCTGAGTGCTTGAGACCTCCAGCAGATCCAGGTTCAGGAAAGGAAGCCCAACAGGTTTTTACTACTATTGGTTGCTGTATGAGAGGAAAGAGTGTACAAAATAGAGAAATGGAGAAGCAAGGACAAAAATCAAACATTGGGAGAAAGGACATGAAGGTACACGTTTTTTTTGTTTTTTTTTATCTGCCATTTGGACTTTTGGCTTAAGCAAAACAAAGATTCATGTTTTGTTTATTAACTCTGTCTTCAAGTCTAGCAGACACTGGGACGTTGTGGAGCCAGAACAGCAAAATCTGGTTTTGGTAATGAAAAGAAAAAATGGCATTGAAAGATAAAAAAGAAATAGGAAAAGAAAACATTGGGATTAAAAATTATTTTGACACTTAAGAATAAGAGCTACAACTGAAAAAGGAAACATTGATACTGAATTAATAAAAAAGCATTTCTGGTGGGTTTTTAAAAATAAAATTTGATTACACTAACGGTTATTTTACATATACAGTTTCCTTTTTTCTCTTTTTTCCCCTCTGTTTTAGAGTTTAAATCGTGTGTCACTGTTTTGGGGTATGTGTGTGGGAGGGGCTGAGAGTTGGAGTTTTTTGCATATAATTTGCATTCCACAGACATTAACTGCCCATCTTCACTGAACAACTTTGTAATGGATGTTTCTAGTTCAGGTGGAATTCCTAAACAGCATGCAGGAGTTTTTCTTTGCTCTTTCTTGTTATATTTTGGAGCTGGGCTGGCTAAAAGAAGTTCACTGCTATTAGTTGCATACACATTTCCTGCAAGAGCAGCTCAGTCCTGTTAGCTAGATGACTTTCCTGCGATGCTCTTACCCCCTAGAATTTATGGGCTAGTGGTACTGCTGGTGCACAGGCTTCGTAAAGGCGCTAACACAAAATATTCAGCAGCCAAAGATCACAGGACAGCAAAAACTGGGAGTTTTTAGGATATCTTATAATAATGAATATAGTTATTATAGCATATAGTTAGGGCTGCATCAGGTGACAATCAATGTTCCCTCTAAACTGCGCACGTGCGCAATTGCGCACTGCTGGCACGGTCTCTGCGCACAGAAAATCTGCGTTGTGCACAAAAAAAATCTAACCTGAATTGAAATTAAAATTAAAACTTTAACAATTCTGTTTTGCAGTGTTAGTCAGTAAGTGACTGGCTGCTCCTGTATGGAATTAGAACGATGCCACCTTATCCTATAGTCCAGCCAATAATGCGATTCACATTCGTATATACGCAGCCAATCAACATGGTTGACAGGCAATGACAGCGTCCTTATGTGCCGACACCGGTGTCTTAGCTAGCAAAGCGGCGTGGCTGATGTGCAGTGAAGCCACATTAATGACAAGGTGTACAACCATTGGAGATGTGAGCAGGACAGACGGAACAATTGACGGAAAAAGTGTGGACTTTATACCAGTTTTTAAATTGTGTTGATAGGCCACGTAAAACCAGAGTTATGATAAAAATATCTGCAATGTTTGGTTTTCTTCCTGAATACTATCGTTATTTATATTTACTGCGGGAAGAAACGGTAAAAACGGCGTTTTATAAGGAAAACGCTCGAAAGCGCTCTCCACCTGTGAGCAAAACCAAAACCAAAAAAACCCCCCACCCTTTCCTATTGGTCGAAAAAAGTACCGTGTCGACCAATCAAAAAATGATACGGCAACGTGGCATCTAGTTGTTAAGAAACGGGGGGAAGTTTTAGGAGTGACGGTGGTGTTCTGAGATGTGAGAGATTTGAGACGTTTAGCGCAAATCTTGTGTAGTTAGTTGTAGTGTAGTCAATAGTTTTGTTGTGTGTGTCAGAACAATGAGGCGGCTGCTGAATGTTACAGGTGTTACAGGAGTGATACATCTCCTGTTGTCAGGCCTGCAGGTATCAGGCTGTTGTTCTCCTTTATCTCATAGTGGACAGAAATTATTTTTTGGAGTGGCACAAATAATTTGTGTGGCATCAGATTTGATGCAGAACAGCTGATTGTTCTGTAAATAGTTTAAAATGTTTATTTAAAAACACCTTGGCTGCATTAAAAAAAAAATAGCTGCAAAAAACTTTGTTGTTTGCCAAACTGAGTTACTTTTTTGAAGTAGTAACTATATAATTAATTGCCCAACATTGGTCATTATATACTGTATTTTGCAGACAGAGAGTTATAGGACTCTCCCAGACCACAGACTCATACTCATAATACAAGTCAGAGCTTTATGAAAAAAGAAAGAAAGAAAGAAAGTTGTGTTTTCAAAATTGGAGTTCAAGTTATTTTTACTTCCAATAGTGTTAACATACTACACAGGTCATGAACAAGATTTTTTAAATTTTCATTGTAAGTGGGCTAAAGCAGTTAATTAAAAGTAGTCTAACATAAATGTAAATGCTGTAATTTGATTATTTTAATAAACCATGTAACTTGGATGGATTAGATGCTGGCGTGACCACAGTGCACACGTCTGATGTCGCTCACAGTGGTCCAAGGGACCGCTCAGGGAGTTTGTGTGTTCGCTCAGACACATGAAATATTTGAGGGAACATTGGTGACAATGTGTTTCTTTTTCAGTCACCTTTTTCATGACTTGGTCTCGTCTTCCTCCCCTAACCCCAACCGGTCGCAGCAGATGGCCTCACCCCTCCCTGAGCCTGGTTCTGCCGGAGGTTTCTTCCTGTTAAAAAGGAGTTTTTTCCTTCCCACTGTCGCCAAAGTGCTTGGTCATAGGGGGTCATATGATTGTTGGGTTTTTCTTTGTATGTATTATTGTAGGGTCTACCTTACAATATAAAGCGCTTTGAAGTTTGGTGCTGTGTAAATAAAATTGAATTGAATTGAAGCTTAGTTTAAAAAAAACAACAACAAAGTGTGCTCTTCTGCACTGAAAAAAAGGCCAACTCTTGGATTTACGTAAACATCTTGCGTGTATTTAACATAAGTGCCTCATGCTTTAAAGTTAAGTGTAACTGTATAGTGTAGAAACTACATGATATGCAGAGAGGCTAGATTAAATTGTTCACATCATGTTCGAGTGAAGTAAGTCAATAACTTTCAGTCCCGTACGCTTTTGGATCGTGGTTTCAGGAAGGCATCCATCTCAGTCAAATCGAGCAAATTGGGTGGTTGTTACATTAAAAAAGTCTAACTTGTAAGTTAAACACAATAATATCATGTTTCTATAAACGTAATTAAATCATGAAGGATCTGTATGAAATTCAACAACTTAATTTGTTCTTGTTGAGATGACATGATACAATCTAGTAAGAGTGGTTAGTTGCTGAACTCATGAAATTCACAAGATCGCATGCGAGATGTCAAACTGCAGGAAAATCACTGGAGTTATAAGAGGCAGACAATTACACACACACACGTGTGTATGCTATCGCTATTTATTGTGGTTTAACCTGTCAAGGACAAAAACGCATACAAAAAATTCTGCATCAAGCCTTGAAATCATAGCTTTCCTGCTTTTGTTAAGTCTGGATTGGTGGCATGGTGGTTAGTGCTGTTGCTTCACAGTAAGAAGATCCTGGGTTCAAATCCACAGTCTGGCTAGTTTGCACTGGTTTCTCTCTGGGTATTCTGGTTTCTTCCCACAGTTAAAAATCATGCAGTTGTTAGAGTTAGGTTAACTGGTGATTCTAAATTACCTGTGAGTGCAAATGGTTGTTTGTGATAGACTTATGAGTTGTCAAGGGTGTACCCTGCCTTGTAACCTATCACTTCAGGGTTATTTCCCAGCCCCCCTGCAACCAGGATAAAGATAGGAGGATGGTAGTTGTTGTACATCTATTCAATTTTTATGGTAACCAGGATCTAGACTTTGTTGAACATTACATAATATGAAGAGAACATGTAGTATTTAAGTGACCAAGTAGTATTGGGGTAAAAGTTATTGAATAGTGTTGAAATAAAATGACAAAATTGTGAAGGATTAAAATATTCCAAGAGCTCAACTTACTTCATCTAAACATGTTTCAATCGCGTTTTATGAACACAAAATGCACAGGTTTATTGAATATGAATAAGTTGTTTTGATTGAACTCAATTGTTTAAGTTTCTGCCAAAGCAAAACATTTGTGTGCAACCGATGTCCACTATTGAATCAAGTAAATCCAACATGGCCTTTTTTTCAGTGTGTAGTACAGTGGTGGAGGTGCTCTGAAATTTACAATTCAAATTTATGTAAAACTGCCACAAAAAAAAATCCCAGTTTAGTCGCTCAAATGCCCAACCCTAAAGAGACATCTGTGGTTTGTAATTTGTTGATGGAGCAATAATCTATTACATGTGTATTATTGACTGAGTGTCTATCCTTGATAAAAAAAAAAAACCTGTTTCGTCAGGATGTATTATGAATAGAGTAATTTTTTTCTCATTTTCTAGCAAGGGCAAAGTATTTGAAGTTGTTTTGTTAAGATGGGCAGCTAGCAGCGTCTGCGAAATGCAAATTATATGCAAATTACAACCAAGACTCACCTCCCAACCCCACCTTTATCATTTTTCATTTTTATTTTTTATTGTCAAAATTATTTTTTTAATACCAATGTAAGCTATTTTGTTTAATTTATTTATTTATCTTTTAGTGACATTTTTTTTTTTTGTTGTTGCTCAGTTTTTTTCAGTTCGTGCTGTTTTGGCTCAATAGACTGTGGGACACTAAATAGCAGAGGTGTTCTGTTGGCATAATATGATTCTTTTAAGTCTTCATGATATGATTCAATTCAATTTAATTCAATTCAATTTAATTCAATTCAATTCAATTCAATTTTATTTATGTAGCGCCAAATCACAACAAAAGTCGCCTCAAGGCGCTTTATATTGTACAGTAGATACAGAGAAAAACCCAACAATCATATGACCCCCTATGAGCAAGCACTTTGGCGACAGTGGGAAGGAAAAACTCCCTTTTAACAGGAAGAAACCTCCGGCAGAACCAGGCTCAGGGAGGGGCGGCCATCTGCTGCGACTGGTTGGGGTGAGAGAAGGAAAACAGGATAAAGACATGCTGTGGAAGAGAGACAGAGATTAATAACAGATATGATTCAGTGCAGAGAGGTCTATTAACACATGGTGAGTGAGAAAGGTGACTGATCATATGATCAAACCTAATTATCGAATGACTTTCTATGTTAGAAGAAAAATTTTTAAATTCAAGTCTGGATTTAACAGGCAGCCAATGAAGAAAATGGCTTATGAGAAATATAATATGTCTTTCCAGTGCCTGCTTGTACTCTGTAGTGTTTTGGTTCCACTGAAGCCTTTTCAGAGAGCCATTAGAACAAATTGACAGTAAGTAATTTCAATAGTCTAGCATATAAATGCATTAGTGATGGGAGGTCCAGCTCTTTTCAAAGATTCTGCTCTTTTGACTGAACTCCCTTTTAGGAACGTGCTCTTATAGCTCCCAAAAGGCTCTTTGTTTAGTATCAGGCAGTGCCTTCAATTTTAGCCTAAAGCGAGGGTGCTTTGCTCAAAACAGGACACTTTTCCAGGGCCAGTGGAAAGGAGCCAGAGGAGCGAGCACAAGTTCTACTCCAGCTTGCCCTGGAAGAGAGATGGGTGAGTGGTTCTTAGATGCTGAACAGGTTTGTTGTTTCATTTTACAAATTCTGCACTTTGCAGAATTCAGTAACATTGAAATGTAGCCAGATGCTGCTCCTTTTCCATTTTCACAAATTTCTTCACTTTCTTTTGATGCAAAAGAATGCTGCAGAACTCCACATTTACTCCTGTGTATCAGGAACAGTGTTGGTCAAGTTAACTGAAAAAAGTAATCAGTAACGAATTACTGTAATAAGGTAATAAAGCAATAGATCTTTCAGCCCAATTCTACTTTTTCTGCATAATCCATCACATAAAATTTAATCAAATGAAAAAGTCTTTATGCACTTTATGCACATTGCATCATGCAAAAAATTTAATTTTATGTAACAGTGTTTAGCTTGAAGAAATTGTTGAACATTTAAACCTATTTTCTGCATATTCCAGCATATAAAATAAAATAATTTTTTTGTGTTTACACTCACTCTTTCAAATAGATGCAAGTAAAACACAGCAGAAAATAAATAAAATCAAAGACTCAGCGGTCCTGTTGCTTTATTTTCACCTGTTTAGCAGGAGTGGGGCGGGTGGAGGTTTGCCTGGTGCCACAGCGGTCATGTCAGTGGAGGGAACCGGGGCTTTCTCTGTGAATTTCACATTCCCGTGGCAGCGCAATGGGTACTTGCTCAGAAGTTCAGGGTTTTTTTTCGCTGTTAAAAGAAGTTTCCTTCCCATGCAGTGTGCAGCGGATGGTAATGTTTTTGTCACTTTTTATGGAATCAAACTCAAAGTAATGTGAGTACTTCCACGCTTTAAACGCTGCACGGTCATGCCCTCTCCCACACTCGATATATTATCCATTGTTGATCTGCACTTGTCTGTTACAATGAACGTCGCACTCGCTAAAATCACGGTTTTGTAACGCAGTAACGCAGCGTGCTTACAGGAAAGTAACCATAATCTAATTACTTTTTCTGCAATAGTAATCCTTTACTTTACTAGTTAGTTGAAAAAAGTAATCGGATTAATGCGTTACTGCCCACCTCTGGAAAACAGGGTCCATTATATGAAGCTAAATTATATCAGATGAATACAATTCAAACAATGACAGCATATTTCTTCCAAAACCAGTAATATACTTTAATTCGTTTTTTAGGACAGAACAAGTGAAGTAGTAGTAAGTGCTTCACAAAAATGTTTCTGAACTTGCACTTCAGTTTATACTGTTTATAACCATTTATTGTCAGTTAACCCCTGGTAGAGTAGAAAATGTGGCTAGAGCCAGAGGGAAAAGCAAAGGGAACAATGGAACGGGAATTCTGCAACAGAGGGAGAAGAGGTTACTGAATGGGTAAGGGAGTTTGAGGCTAAGGTGAGTATGTTTGAGGTGGTGTTTGCTTACTTCCAGGTCGGGGTATCCATGGAAGTGTCCCGTGTGAGGAGTAAAACAGCGAGAGGAGAGGGATTGTTTTCTGCATTTCCAGAAGCATCGTGACAGGCAGGAGGGCAGACAGGCTAGGAGGCAGAATGATGAGCCTAGTAGGAAACAGACCGTGGAAGTGGAATCAGAGAACCAGCGCTAGAGAGATTATGGCAGGAGGTGAGCCCAGAAGATTGTAACGAGGAGATCTAGACACAGGGAAGGAACAAGCAGGAGTGGAATACAGGTGAACCCTAGTTACCACTAAAGGTAGCAGGAAAAACTGGTGAGAAGTAGCAGGCAGTGCTAGTTTAAGAAGCCGTCCTGCTGATTGTTTGCAGATGAAGCCCAGGTGAGATGCTAGAAACTCCACCCCAGTGGGTGGACACTGAATGATGAAGTTTTTTCATTCCAAGACTGGAATGTTTTTCACCCATTTTCAGTTCAATCAAATTTTTAAAAAAATAATTTTTTTGTCTTGGTTTTGTTTGTTTCTTTGTAGAGCTGGGCGATAGAACGATAACGACATGTATTGCGAAATAACTTTTTCTCGATAGAAAAATTTAACTATTGCGATAGGCCTCATCTCTCTTGTCCTCTTAAAAGAAAAAAAAGAACAGCCAATCCAAATTAAGTAGCGCAGAGCCGAACCAATCACAGTCGCAGCGTCACGTCACGTGACTTGTTACGTACAGCACAAGTGCCAAGGCGCACATGTGTATTTGTTTGGGAAGCAGCCAGCCGGGCTGCCCAGGTAATGGAGGAAATGAGTGCGCCGACTAGAGAAAAATCAACCGAGAGCGTGAGCGAAGGTTACCGAAGAAAAAACAGATGATGGTTCCAATGCCGGAGAGCTTGTCGAACGGAAGGGCCATAGAAGTTCCGTAGTGTGAAGGTATTTCAGCTATTTCAAGTCTGACAAAAAACAGAGTAGCGCGCACTGTAAATTGTGCCGAAAGCAAGTCTGGAAATACAATAAAGCGGTGCATGCTCAATCTCTGACTGAAAGCGCTAATTCGTCATTCGGCTTTTGTCAGACTAACAGCTAAGCTATACAACAAGGAGAGATTGAGAATTTCCTTTTAGTTCTCAGTTTATTTGATATTGACAAAAGTTAGTCAATTTTGTCTGTTCTTCTGTAAAACAAACTAAGATTTATTTTTAGAATTAAAATTTTGTTTCTAAGTGGAATTGACAATTTAGTAGTCTGTTTTGTTTTTTCTGTTTTGAAACTTAAACGCTTTAGCGGCTGCCTTTTGTGTAGTTTGCAATATTTGCCTTTATTTATCTGAAACTGAAGTCTCATGTTACTTAAGTACATCTACCCTGTTGAACTTATTATGGGAAATAAATATTTAAATCAAAACAAGCTGCTGATTATTTCACATTTTACTTGTGAGCAACGGCACATTTAAATCTTACAAATATAGTTATTTGGCTTATGTCGTGATATATATCGTTATCGCCTGAAATGAAAAAAACATATCGTGATATGAAAAAATCTTATATCGCCCAGCTCTATTTCTTTGGTAAGTCTTTGAACACTGACTTATAAATCATTCAAAAAATGAGCCAATGTTGGGTCCAGACGAAGCAAAAAACAATTTTGAATTCTAGTTTTAGGCAGTTTGTTGCTAACGGCCTGTCACAAGAAGACATATTTTTAAGACATATAAGATAAGATAAGATAAGATAAGATAAGATAAAATAACTCTTTATTGTCATTACACAGTCATACATAGTACAATAGTACAATGAAATTGGAAACTGTCCTACGTCGGCACTACATATAACACAACACGACACGATACGACACATCACAACGCAACACAGTATATTAACTTAGTAATAAAAAAAGAAGAAGAAGTGTATTTGTATTGCACACTGTTATCATTGCACATTAATTATTATTGCACCTTGTTATAAATATAAATATTATTATTGTTATTGTTTTTACCAGTGTTACCTCCCCCCAAAAAAGTCCAGGGAGGTAGCCAATCAGGTCAGCTATTTGCATTGATTAGGGCTATTGCCCTGTTGTAAAAGCTGTCCTTGAGTCTATTTGTTCGGGACCTCAGCAGCCTGAACCTCCTGCCAGACGGCAGCAGCTTAAACACCCGGTGTCCTGGGTGTGTACAGTCCCGGCTACATGCCCTCTTGAGACAGCGAGTGCTGTACAGGTCCTTCAGGGAGGGAAGAGGATGTCCAGTGATTTTTTGGGCCATATTGATGACCCTCTGGAGTGCCTTTCTGTGTGCTGTGGTGCAGCTGGAGAACCATACACCAATGCAATATGTCAGCACACTTTCAATGGAGCAGCAGTAGAAGACGGTCAGCAGCTCCTTCTTCAGGTCCATTTTTGTGAGGATTCTCAGAAAGTGGAGATGCTGTTGAGCCTTCTTTAAAACCGCAGAGGTGTTAGAGCTCCATTGGAGATCTGTGTCTATGTGCACACCCAGAAACTTGAAACTGGAGACCCTTTCCACGCACTCCCCATTGATGCTGACAGGCTGCAGCCTGAAGACTCTCAGAACTGCTGCTTCATACAGCAGCAACATGGTGGACATTTTGGGGTCCACTGTCCAATTTTCATGCATGCCTGTCTCTGTTAGAAATCCTCCATAAAGACTTTCAGGCGTTGTGGGAATAAGTAGAGTACAACCAAAAGGTGGAAACACTCACTGCAGAAAAAACAGAAAACAAAGCCCCCAGAAAGTCAATAAAATCCCTGAACGAGGGAATGAACTGGCAAGAAAATAAAAAAAATAAAAAAAATCTAAGAAATTACCATTGAGCAGAAGGCCTGCAGCATAAGAGAAAACCTAGTTTTTACAGGAATACCAGAGAAAGCAGAGGAAGACTCGGTGAAAAACAGTGAGATAATTTATTCAGACTCACCGGAGGACACAGTAAAAACCATCTGCTTCCATTGTGTCCACCACTTGGGAGGAAAGCGAAGACCAATCGTGACCAAATTTGAACACTTTAAGCAAAAAGAACTGGAGATGCAGTCAGTTGAATTGAGTGGAACAGACTTCAGATTCAACAAGAAGATCCTAGAGCGAAGCAAGGTCTTGTTCCTGATCAGAAAAAGGAGGCTATCATCACGATCGATAAATTGCATGTTAATGGGCCGCTCTATTGCAACCACAACATTACTGGATGGCTTTAGTGATCTTGAGTCAGGTGAGCTGTATGGACTGATTCTTATATAGCGCTTTTCTACTCTCCCGGAGTACTCAAAGCGCTCTATACAACATGCCACATTCACCCAGTCACACCCATTCTCACAAGCACTTTATCTGTAATTAGTGCTTTTTCTAAACTACATTCACACACATTCATACTCCGATGGATGCATCGGAGAGCAACTTGGGGTTAGTATCTTCCCCAAGGATACTTGGCATGCAGACTGGAGGAGCCAAGGATCAAACCACCAACCTTCCGATCAGTAGGTGACCTGCTCTACCTCCTGAGCTACAGCCACCCCGTATCCACACAAACATCTTTTCCTGATTCTTTCTTCTCACTTTCCTTTTCTAATGCTTTAATAAACAATGAATTTTAATTAATTATAAATATTAATCCCGGTCTAATCATCATAGTGTGTTTTACGTCAATAAAGGTGGGATTGAAAGAGATTGAAATCTCCCCAATTTACCCCTCATTACATCTGAGAGAGGGTAAAAGGTCTTAACATCCAGCCTTTTTTTTGCTAATAGTAAATCATCTTTATTCTTAATCAAAGATATAATCAAAGTATAAGTCTAATTAATATGATAATTGAGAAATGCAGTTTGAGTAATGAAATTTATTGTCATGTGGTGTGTGTGTGTGTGTGTGTGTGTGTGTGTGTGTGTGCGCTGGGGCTGGTTGTACCAGCAGGGAATGTAAAGATGGTAGACAGATGCTTGGTCAGAATGACTAAGTGATTTGAAAGTTTAAACTATGCTTTAAATGAAGTTGAAGCAAGGTCACAAAGACAGAGAGAGAGAGAGAGAGAGAGAGAGAGAGATGTAGCTAGACATCAGGTGATTAAATTTGACTGGATGTCACCGTTGTTGACATTTAATCGTTATCAACAGGAAATACAGAGATAAGTGCATCTTTATGCCTGGATATGCCCGTTGACTTCTCCAACCTCTCTCCTCTCAAAAATTTGGTTAAAACAGCATTAAACACACAAATTACATAAATTAATGTAAACACAAAGCACAGTTCACCTGAAGGCATGTACGTGGACAAGAAACACCTCTAACACCATCTTCCACAATGCCTCAGAGCAGTTTCCCATTTTCTGCTGTTTTACAGAGATAGTCTCAAAGACTATTTTCCGTGTGCAAAAACAAGGCCCGTTATGCATGTGTGTGAGTGATTCTTATTAAAAATTAAAAAAACAAGTATGTTAGGCATGTAAATAAAGTTAGATAATTTCTATTGCTCAATATCTAAGACATTTCAACAATAACAGACTGTGATGAGATGTGCCAAATTGTGCCAAATTTCAGAACGCCTGGCTATGTCTTCACTAAAACCTTACTAACTGGTCTGTTTCACTTCAGCAGAATCGGTCTTTGTTGTCATTATGTTGATTCATGACTTTCTGAAATTTATTGTCTACCACAGCATATTTTCAAAGGGGTTATATGCTATAAAATACAAAAAATTAGGCGAGAACAAATCGTATTTTTTTAAGTTCCATCCTGAGTTACTTTGACACAATAGCATCCGCTGTAATAGTTACACCTCTGATGAAGTCTCACAAGTTTTAGCCTTATTTTGATACCAAGATTTTTTACACAGAGTTTGTAATTGCAGAAATACTTTATTCATTTTGGGTATGTCATTTTCGAGCAAGAACCTCAACAAACCCCTCGGGGATTGAGAGGTTCGTTAGACAAGCATGATTCAAGTGATTCAAATATTGCTTTGTTTTTATTATTATTTATTATTTAATCATTTCTGCTTTTGGTTTGCTCCTGCTTTAATGAAACATCCTGCATTCAAAAAGTCTCAATTGTGGGCACTATTTGTGAAACAGTAAAGATAATAATCTGAGTATTAATCCACATTATTATGAATTCTAATGTATTTAAACTGAAATAAAAGACCCTTGACGCTTAGTTTTCCAAGCCACTAAATTAAACCCAGTCATTTTTCAAGAGCTCTAGAGGGGAGCTGCCGTAACGTAAGACATCTGGAGGCCTTGGAGACAGTTAGACCTGAGCAAGTCCCCTCAGCCAACAGCTCCATTCAAGCTGTGCACCGCCTACTGGGTATTACTCATTGGATCAGAGAGTGGACTATTTACTGTAATCAGGCCCCATCTTATCTTAATGACCTCATAATGCAGCCTACACCTATTGGAGCATAACTAAGGGAGGATTCAGCATCACCTAATGCAGCCCTAACTATACAGGGAGTGCAGAATTATTAGGCAAGTTGTATTTTTGAGGAATAATTTTATTATTGAACAACAACCATGTTCTCAATGAACCCAAAAACTCATTAATATCAAAGCTGAATGTTTTTGGAAGTAGTTTTTAGTTTGTTTTAGTTTGAGCTATTTTAGGGGATATCTGTGTGTGCAGGTGACTATTACTGTGCATAATTATTAGGCAACTTAACAAAAACAAATATATACCCATTTCAATGATTTATTTTTACCAGTGAAACCAATATAACATCTCCACATTCACAAAGATACATTTCTGACATTCCAAAACAAAACAAAACAAATCAGCGACCAATATAGCCACCTTTCTTTGCAAGGACACTCAAAAGCCTGCCATCCATGGATTCTGTCAGTGTTTTGATCTGTTCACCATCAACATTGCGTGCAGCAGCAACCACAGCCTCCCAGACACTGTTCAGAGAGGTGTACCGTTTTCCCTCCTTGTAAATCTCACATTTGATGATGGACCACAGGTTCTCAATGGGGTTCAGATCAGGTGAACAAGGAGGCCATGTCATTAGTTTTTCTTCTTTTATACCCTTTCTTGCCAGCCACGCTGTGGAGTACTTGGACGCGTGTGATGGAGCATTGTCCTGCATGAAAATCATGTTTTTCTTGAAGGATGCAGACTTCTTCCTGTACCACTGCTTGAAGAAGGTGTCTTGCAGAAACTGGCAGTAGGACTGGGAGTTGAGCTTGACTCCATCCTCAACCCGAAAAGGCCCCACAAGCTCATCTTTGATGATACCAGCCCAAACCAGTACTCCACCTCAACCTTGCTGGCGTCTGAGTCGGACTGGAGCTCTCTGCCCTTTACCAATCCAGCCACGGGCCCATCCATCTGGCCCATCAAGACTCACTCTCATTTCATCAGTCCATAAAACCTTAGAAAAATCAGTCTTGAGATATTTCTTGGCCCAGTCTTGACGTTTCAGCTTGTGTGTCTTGTTCAGTGGTGGTCGTCTTTCAGCCTTTCTTACCTTGGCCATGTCTCTGAGTATTGCACACCTTGTGCTTTTGGGCACTCCAGTGATGTTGCAGCTCTGAAATATGGCCAAACTGGTGGCCAGTGGCATCTTGGCAGCTGCACGCTTGACTTTTCTCAGTTCATGGGCAGTTATTTTGCGCCTTGGTTTTTCCACACGCTTCTTGCGACCCTGTTGACTATTTTGAATGAAACGCTTGATTGTTCGATGATCACGCTTCAGAAGCTTTGCAATTTTAAGACTGCTGCATCCCTCTGCAAGATATCTCACTATTTTTGACTTTTCTGAGCCTGTCAAGTCCTTCTTTTGACCCATTTTGCCAAAGGAAAGGAAGTTGCCTAATAATTATGCACACCTGATATAGGGTGTTGATGTCATTAGACCACACCCCTTCTCATTACAGAGATGCACATCACCTAATATGCTTAATTGGTAGTAGGCTTTCGAGCCTATACAGCTTGGAGTAAGACAACATGCATGAAGAGGATGATGTGGACAAAATACTCATTTGCCTAATAATTCTGCACTCCCTGTAAACCTGACTGAAACTCTTCAAACAAACCATTACTCTGCTGATGATCAGTTAGCTGTTTTACAACTACTCTTTAAGAATTTTTAAAATAAAAGCAAGGTTACTCTCAGCTGGGGTTGGCTGCCCGCTGCCCCTGATCCCTTGGCACTCCTGCCCTTGACTGTGGGAGCTCCATCCAGGGCTTAAATCTTCCCTCTGCTGGGGTGGACACACAGTTGTAATCAACCGCCTCTCAATTAGTTTTTGTTTAAGTCCAGAAAAGTAGAATGGGAGGCAGAGCCTTCAGTTTTCAGGCCCCTCTTCTGTGGAACCAGCTTCCAGTTTGGATTCAGGAGACAGACACTATCTCTACTTTTAAGATTAGGCTTAAAACTTTCCTTTTTGCTAAAGCATATAGTTAGGGCTGGACCAGGTGACCCTGAATCCTCCCTTAGTTATGCTGCAATAGGTGCAGGCTGCTGGGGGATTCCCATGATGCACTGAGTGTTTCTACTTCAATCACCTTTCTCACTCACTATGTATTAATAGACTTCTCTGTATTGAATCATACTTGTTATTAATCTCTGTCTCTCTTCCACAGCATGTCTTTATCCTGTCTTCCTTCTCTCACCCCAACCGGTCGCAGCAGATGGCCCCGCCCCTCCCTGAGCCTGGTTCTGCCGGAGATTTCTTCCTGTTAAAAGGGAGTTTTTCCTTCTCACTGTCGCCAAAGTGCTTGCTCATAGGGGGTCATATGTTGGGTTTTGCTTTGTATGTATTTTTGTAGGGTCTACCTTACAATATAATGCGTGAGGTGACTGTTGTTGTGATTTGTTACTGTATAAATAAAATTGAATTGAAGCTTAGTTAAAAGAAAAACCCCAAAACAGCAACAAAGTGTGCTCTTCAGTTTTAGATACTGAGACAACATTTAACCTGCAGATGGAGGCAGCTTGGGGATATGGTAATCAAAAAATGTGGAGGAGGATAATTTCTACTTTGAGCACCCTCTTTTAAAGGGTAATAGAAACTGATTTCAATTTCGTCGATCTACAGACCATGTGTTGTATGTAGTAAACAGTATTCACGGGATCCAAGTAGTTAAACTGAGATCTGTTACTTCTGACTTAGCTCGTTTTGCCATTGTACAGTCCAGAAGTAACAGCCATCTTGTTGCTAACACTGCACCTACTTTTTTTATTTGCTGCTAATTTTCACAGTCCCTTTGGCCCCCGAATCTCTGGCAGCCTTTAAATTATTTTCATTCTTGCTTCCCTTCCTTCATTTTTATGCATCATAACAGTTCTTATGACTCACATTTTTCTTTAAACAATGACTCACTTCCACCTATCTCAGTTCTGTATACCTAAATTGAGGTGGGGAAAAAAAGACTCATTCATGTATTTCTGTAAGCACAGTGATACAAATATTGATACTTGTGATAAGAGACTCTCTCAAAGTGGATATAATTTTAAACGTTTGGACACAATTAGACATTTTGTGTAAAGAAAGCAGTTTACTGGTAATAAACACTATTATTATATTATTATATGGTGATGTAAAGTTTACCTCTAAGGAATATGGAGGGAGGGTCATTCTCTTGGATCTTGGCATTTCAAGGGATTCTGCCTAAGAATAACAGGAAGGAGGACCTTTTTGTCCCCGCTGTAGGCTGTAAATCCACTACTTTCCACCCATGGGGATTTATACACTAATACTTTCTCCCAAACAGCAGAAAACATCCACAAGCCATAACTTTTTTTAGCATGAAATGCTGTAAAGTGAAGTGCTTGGCCATTAGGGACCAGGTGTGCAGTTTATGCCCATAGTGAGAGGCGTTTGAACAAATCTGTGCATAGTTGTCATCTGTACTTCACACTGTCAACTTCAGTTACCTATTGTTACCTGATAAATGTCAAGTACACAATACAATGAACATGTCATTGGGCAAAAAAAAAAAAAAAAAAGATGTGGGTCCCACTGGAACAGACAAAAACATTTTTTAAACATCTCCCATAAGTGGACACACACAGTGTGTGTTGTACACACTTATCCATTCATGTTTGAAGGTTGTTGAGGTTTTAATTTTCTTGGATGCTACAACAATGAGTCACACGATGTGACATCTGCAGGAGTTCAGTTTGTACTCCCTTGTATGCCCTTCCAATAACACGGGAACAAAAGAATTACTCATTTTGGAAGTTATTTGGGGATTCAAAAATAACTGTCATTCAAAATAACTGAAGGCTCCCTTTAAAAGGAATTTCAATCAGTATGGTCCAGGTAGGACATGCCAGCTGTAACTGTCAGCTGCTGCATATCTCTTTAAGTCAGGGGTCTCAAACTTAAATGACCTGTGGGCCACTGCTGGCACAGTCATCTCATTGGAGGGGAACTTTAGTGTTTTTACTAGTACAAAAAAACCCAAACAAACAAGAAAACAGAAATATTTACAAAAATGTAGTGTTCTGTTTGTTTTTTCAAATATTGGATAACAAGACAAAACTGCAAACGTGAATGCAATTTTTTCCCCTCACTCTTAACCAACTGAATCCTTTCATTGAACTACCAAATAAACACAATTGGCCCTCTCTCTCTGGTATGTGGCAGCACTTCTGCTTTCATCTTGTTCATATTTAACAAAATAAAAATGCAGCCATAACTGCAGACATTAGTTTCTGACTCTCTCACTGAACTAACACAGCCAATCCCTCAACATGTCTGTACTCTCTGCTCATGTTGCCTTCATATTAAATAAAGAACTTATTTTAAAATTGCACTCAACAATAAACAAATCCTCCCTAACAAAAAAGTAACTTCAAGGGCCAAATTGCATTATATTTCTTCATGTGGGCCGCAAGTGGCCCCTGGGCCACGAGTTTGAGACTCCAGCTTTAAGTGTACTGATAAAACCAGAGAAATGCTCCCAGGTCTATAAACTTATAAACATGCACTGCTGTATTTTTCATGCCTTTGCCTTTCCATGCCCAACATTCAAAGAGGACAGAGCAAAAACAGCACAGGGGGCAATCACTTTTGAGTGCTGGAGATTTGCACATTACTTTAAATTTGTACTCAGAGTTGAAACTACCACCTTCCGTTGTCAGTATGACATTTGATTGTATCAATATGATTGATGCTTCTTTTTTGTCTTAAAGACTTCATTGTTGGAGAAATCAAAACAATTATAAAGAGTAAAAATCAAGAGTTGAAAGAAGAAAAAAAATCAAGATTACAAAACTAGATTGCATCACAAAGCAATAGTAACCATAGTATAAACATGAACCAAAAACTTAACAAAACAATAATCAAAAACTAGAACTCCAAAGCAACTTAAAACCCTGGGACAAGACCATTGACCATGACAACTAAGGTAGGACAACCCAAGTTATAAACCAAACAATCTCTTCACATTTGCAATATAAAGACAGTTATAAGCTTATAGATGAAAAGAAACAAAACCAAAAAACCTTTGTTGGCAAGGCTACTCAGGTTTTTTCATACCAGGGCAAACAGGGAAGAGACCTGCACATCAAGGGAGTCATGCTGGGTGAATCTCCTCACCCACATCGGCTCTAGAACCCTGCATTATTTTCTGGGTGTGACTGATAAGATTTGACCTGCAAGGCTACTCTGGTTTGTTTGTATCAAGGAAAGCAGGGAAGACACCTGGATGTCAAGTCAGTCAAGCTGGGTGAGGCTTCCCACCTACATCGGCTCAAAAACCCTGCATTATCTGCCTGATAAGACTCATAGGATCAGGGGTTAAGACCCCTTTTTTTTAATCAGAGAGCTAAAATCAACTTCCTGTGTAGGAGTTTTGTGGGGCTACCAATCAACATCAGGGACAGGCCAAACACTTTTGCTGTATCCAGTTTGAGGTGTCCTTTCTCTACAATGTAACCTGGGAAAGAAATAGTGTCAACATAGAATTCACATTTAACAAACAGTTTATTCTCGAGGAGGTGCTGCAGGTCTTGCCTAACATTAAACTCATGTTCTTGGAGAGTCCGTGAGATGTCGTCTAAGTTGACGAACAAAAAGTGGTTAATGAAGTCCCAGAGGACATCATTTACCAGGTCCCAAAAGACAGCAGGAGCAATTGTTAGCCCAAAGGGGATTACCAGATACTCGAAGTATACCAGATACTCAAAGATGGCCGAATGATGCTTGTGACCAGTGAGTCAGTTATCGATGGCCTTACGTTCGCTCTTAAACAAACTGTATAATCTGCTGGTTGGGAGAGGTGCACCGGTAACACAATTGTAAGGTCTAAAAGGAGGAGGAGACAAAGCTAGATACTCACGGAAAACCTCAGCCTCATGATAGACAGGACATCTGTAGATGTAGTGGGCGGAGCATCTGAAGGTGAGCGATGTTTTTTTTTATCTTAAGTAGTGTTAGTAACATTGTGGACTTCACCCTTAAATGCATTTTTTTCCCCAATCAATACATTGGTTACGAAATGATAACAAGGGGTGACCTTGTACCAAATGCTTTGAACACGTAGAAACAGATGTCCTCAGTGTGATTGCTAGAGAGAGTGAGAGAGACAGATTGAGTCTTATGTGTAATGTCGGAGAATTTTTTCCCATCTAGGGTTCTGACTTGTAAAACCTTGTTTAAGATAGTGAGGGATCAATGAAGCTTCATTTGGCTCCTGAATCAGCTAATGCTTGGAGTGAATGATAGTGGGAGTTTAAAGACATTTCAGCAGGGATCATGAGAAGTGGTAGAGAGGAATCTTTATTGTTCTCACCCATCTGTACCCCTATCATTACTGACAAATGTTGTCTTTTGGCCAGACAGGACATAAATCAGTGAAATAGCTCTTGTGGCCGCAGTGAAGACACTCAACCACTGGTAGCCTTCTTTTGGGCCTGGAGAGGCAGAGGAGAGCGTGACTTGCATGGGTTGAAGTCCATTCCACTCATGGCCTGCAGCCATTTCTGTCAGGCACTGTCGCTGGAGGAGAAAGTGAGAGAGCTAGAGACATTCTTGGAGAATGAGTATGACTTTTTCCTGTGTTTATGGATATCAAGTGCAGGACTCAGGAGATCACAGTTCAGTGCTTTTAGTTACAGCTAATTGATATGTTTACAACAATCACAGTGACAGAAGAAAAACAGTGCTCCAGGGGAGTCCAGGGAGGAAGGAAATCCACACATCCCATATTTACTGATCACACTCTCTCAAGTCAGGGTTAGGCTTACCACAACAGGGAAGCGTCTCCAGAGATTTGTGCCCAAGAAACACCCAGTCGAAATCAAAGTTGTGAGGTGCAGCGCAAAACACACAGAGCCACAAGAGCCAGGATTTCAACTAACTGAGTAGTTCAACTCTCTGTGTTTAATCCTTTAGTATCTTCCATGTTTTGTCTGTCATGTCTCCATGTTTGTTTACCTTCGGTCTCTACAGCTTGTGTGTCTGTTTGTCTCTCTCTCTCTGTATCTGTCTTGCTTTCGGTCCCTCGCTCTCTCTCTGTCATATTTGTTGTTTTCTTCCTGCATCAAGTTTGGTGCAGGGATCACTTTCAGCCCCTCACTCAAATTCCTAAGAGGGGGGTATTGGTGTTGTGTCTGTTGGTATCTGAGTAACAGACTACATGCAAAACTACTCTCCAATACATAACTGTGTGCAACGGATAAAACAAATGTGTGATGGTAATTAATAAAGGTATTAGCCTTAAAGATAAAAATAATTTTCAACACCCCATAGCTTCAAAACTTTGTAGATATGTTTTTTAATTGCATTGCACATCCAGAACCTCAGCACTGATGCTAGTAAGTGACAGGGCTGTCCTGTCACACGAATGTCTCCTACAGACTCAAGGTGTTCTTGAGTCTGTAGGAGACTAATCAGTATGCAGCCACTAAAAAAATAAACAAAAGTTAGGCACATTCAGTCTGTTTCCTGATTTTATTTTCATTACTGCCACATCATATGTGATGCTACTACTGATCATTCATAATCATTTTCTCCATCTGCAATGGTTCTGTAGATTGCCAGAACCATTGCAGATGACAGATGTAGATGACAGAAAAAGCTACTTGCTGTACATAATATGAAACTTTTTGGCAGTTTTGAAGACAGTAGAAGGGACTAGAAGGGAAGGCATACCACTTAGCTTTGCTTAACACAAAAAAAAAAGCAAATGCATCAATTAAAATGACATAATCTGAGAGATAAACTGACTAAAACTTGTGGCGGCATTGTCTATTGCAATGTCGTCACATCAGACAGGTAGAACTAGCAGTTCAGTGATAATGTGACTTAATATTCAATATAGAAACATAAAAGTTATTGTAAATATTTGGTTTAATTATATGTTAGAGCTTCAAGTAATTAAGGGTAAAGAGAATTTTTTTACTTCACCTTTAAAAATTGTAAATGTCAACTTACAGGCTGATATTACTATTACTGTTATTATTAAAATATTAGTTGATATATTTTTGTTATTAAAACAGTCTGAATGTTATAGGCTTTATTTCTTTTATTTCTTTTGTACATTAATCCAATACAGCAAGAGACAATTAACAAAATCTGTAATGCACACTGATGT
This sequence comes from Oreochromis aureus, assembly GCF_013358895.1. Classification (NCBI taxonomy): domain Eukaryota; kingdom Metazoa; phylum Chordata; class Actinopteri; order Cichliformes; family Cichlidae; genus Oreochromis; species Oreochromis aureus. The sequence continues at coordinate 4,182,636 of NC_052962.1, read as the reverse complement.
TGTGATTAAATAATATGGGAAGAACTTTGTGCCATCAGAAACTGAATTTGAAAAATTTAAATTCAAATTTGCATTGCTCATATTGACTCTGAATTGCTCAACTTGAATAAACGTTTTTAAAAACTGAATTTGAATTAGTCTAATTTGAAATCCAATGGACTGGTTTGGAACTGATCATCACTAAATTGAAACTGAATTTATATTTTGAAAATGAATTCATTTGCTTTGAAACTGCATTTCATCCTTTTTAAAATTTAAAGTTCTCGAATAATTTGAGTTTCACTTCTCACCATTCAATTTAAGTTCTTAAATTCAGTTTTTTAGGTCTTACAGGGTCGTTTAAGAAAGCCACAGAGTAATCGAGCTCAGATTAATAAAACTACATTGTACCAGCAGACCCAGAGTGTTACTATGTGGACCTACAGCATCTTGAGCTAGAGCAGTGTTCAGAAGTCATCCCTCATATATCAAATATCGCAATTCACAATAAATTCTTCAATAATTTTTTGTTTTAAACAAACAACTTTCATTTCAAACAACTATTTGTAACTTTTGTCACTACACTGCTTCATTAGTCTGCACCAATTCTTCAAAAAAAGTAACAAGTAAAACAGAACGTGAACTTAGTCAGAAATGGAAAAATAAAGTTAAGTCTAAAAGATATTCTGTGAGAGTTTAATACTTTTCAGTCTTAGTGGCTGCAGTGAGCCTGTTTTTGACTGCAGAGCTTTTTAAAACGTGGTTGCAGGCTTGATACTGCCACTCTCAAGTCATGTTCAATGTTCAGCCTAAATCTATACTTTGTTTTCAGTGAGGCAGCAGCAGAAAGCCCCATCTCACAGAGATAGGATGTGGCAAACAGAAGCAGAATGCCCACAGCTTTCTGTTCCATGAGTGGATGCTCTCTCTCCACACCAAGCCAGAATTCACTCAGTGTTTGAGCTGCAAACCTCAGCCTGAGTGAGGTTGATGAACTGGCCGTTTTCAGCAGAAGTAAAATCAGGAGGTGCGGATGCATTAAATGGATCTCTCACCCAGTCATATTGAGCACTGTTGTTTGGAAAGTATTTCTTTTTTTTTTTTTTTTTTTTTTTTTTAAGTTTGTGAATGGTTTTACTTTTGAAGTAAATTACTGAAACTAGATTGTTTTTATCTAAAAACAACAAACAAAAAAGAGTCTATAAAGACTCTTTTACTTAGAGGGAGAAAGTTTTGTTTTTTGTTTTTTTGTTGTTGATCTTTTTTTATTTTATTTATTTATTTATTTATTTATTTTTTTATTTTATTTTATTTTTTTTAAACCTGTCCCGTTTGGTTCTTTTGCCATCAGAATTATTGTCTAAAGGCAAAGAAAGATGCCCAACGGATTTACTTTACCAAACTGACCATCCCAGCCTTGCCGTAATGGTCCATTTGATTCACCTTTTATTGTTTATTTTATTTTCACTTGCTGAATACGGGACAGACTTGACTGGGGAAGGAAAGGGAGAAAGAAAGAGGAAAGAAAACAGCGGGGAAGAGGGACGGGAAAAGGGCAAAAACCAAAAAAAACCAACAGAATAAGCAGACAAAAATACATATATCGATCACCTGGATCACCTGTTGAGAAAGAAAGAAGAAAGCAAGCAGAAGAAAACGAGAGTAATAAACATCATCACAATGATCTATGGAAATATGACAGTAAATACTAAATATTAAACATTATTGTGCAGCACGTAGATCGACAGCGCACAGTGTGCTTTGAGGTAGGAGCCAAGAAGGGTGTAGTTTGTGTGTGTGATCACCTGTGTGTACACCTGTGAGCATGGACGCCGCTTGTTTTTTTTTTTTTTAAAAGGTTCCTTCATGTAATGATCGGCTAGAGGGTGGGGGGGCCACTGCCCGTCCTCCAGGGCATGACGCAGGTATGGAGGAGATCAAAACTCCAGACATCCAGAGGCCCCCAGAACACAAGAGACCAAGGAAGACCAACAGAGGGCAGCCACGTCACTATCCCAGAAAGAGCTGAGGAGAGTCCCAGATGAGGGGTCACTCAGCAGCCGCGGAGCAGAAGCCAGGGGGTTGCAGTGACGTGCCCGTGAGCTCCGCCCGCAGCCAGCTGTGCCTGAGTGACCGAGCTCCGGGCCGAGAGGCCGAGGCACCCGCCTCCGGTGGCCCGAGCGAGCCCCAGGCTCCAGGCCCCGATAAGCAGCCGCCAAGGAGTGAGCCGTGTGTACCCGGGCGCCCACCCCGGACACACAGAACCACCAACGCACCGATGTCTGAGGGCGTCCGCCACCGGCAGGGGAAGTGGTGGGGAGATAGGCCTCCAAACCTTGGAGGGCCTGAGATGTCCCCAGAGAGGTGGCGTCTGATACCCAACCTGACATATAGACACAGACATACAGGCACACACAGATACAAACATCCATTCCCACCCTCATGCTCTCATAAGCAATTATTCCACACTCAACCAACGTGGAGACAGACATAAAGAGACGCTGTACACACAATCACTCTCCCCAAGCGTACTCTAAGAACCGGGTCTGGGTACCCTTGCCCCTGGAGGGGGAACCGCACCCAGACCCAGGGGGTGTTACCCTTTTCCCTGCGGTGGGGAGAAGCAGACCGCCCCGACTCCGTAGCAGCAGGGAGGCCCCACATTCCAGACCCCAGTCGGACGGCCAACTCCTCCTCCCAGCCCCCCCGCTCGAGCAGGCCGCAGAGAACGGGGGTGTGTGAAGACTCCAAACCTCCCTCCACCCGCTCATATGTAGTGTTGATGCATGTGTGTTCTAAGGTGCATTTAAAACCCAGGAGGGCATGGAGCTACCTGCCAGAGCAGGTAGGAAAAGTATTTCTGAAAAAATGCTCTCAGGATTTGTGTCAGCACTTTACCCTGCCACCTTGCCTCACTGTGAAATAAAACAGCTACATGTTCGGCTCCCATCTCTTCATAAAGTGGTGTAACAGTCGCAGTTGAGGGGTCTTCTTTTAATGAAATTCACCATGATGGCAACAACGTCAGTTAAAACAGTGTTGAGTTCGGGGTTAATCTGCCTCAATGCGAGCACTTCTTTGTGTATGCAGTGCGTCCATTGCACATTTGGTGAGACTCTCTTGATAAGTGCCTGCAACCCCTTTTTTCTCTGCCACAGTTTGTGCACCATCCGTACAAATGCTTACACAATTCTCCTATTTAAGGCCATGTTCTGTAAGATAACAGTCAAGAAACATAAAGAGCTCATAAGCTGCCACTCTTCTTGGGACACATGCAAAACAACAAATCCTCACACAGAGACTCTGACATGAAGAAGCACACATAAGCAATTAACAACAGTCTTTATTGCTGTCCATAGCCTTGCCCACTTGTAAGGCGAAACGTTTCTCCTTCAACCCATCAATTAGTTATTTTTCGATGTCACTTGAAATATCACATATCCAGCTTGCAACTCTGTCATCGGAGAGAGGTACGGCTTTTATTTTGCAGCACTTGTCTAATCGAGCGTAGTTGACACCATATCTAAAGCTGCGGGGAGTGTGAGCTGTGGTTTCTTGCTCTGAGCAATTTTGTATGCGACTTTGTATTATGCCATTAGTGCTTTGCTGTTTACTGATGCAGATTTTACAAAGCATTTTTTCTCCTGACGGTATTCTCCAAGTTTTCTTTGAAAGAAATCAAGTGGCTTATGGATGTCACTGGGGTGTAATGTCTCTAAGTGTCTTCTTAATTTGTTGAGCCTCATACTGCCAGCTGCCAGAGTTTTCAAACATAAAATACACACAGGTCTCTCCTCATGTCCTACCATATTCACAGTGAAACTAAGAGCAAGATACACTTCATCATATAGCCATATATTTGCCTTGTTTGTCTCAGATGCAATGCATGTTTTTCATTTCGTAACTGTCAGATATCTCTCCATTTTGACGACCATCCAAACCTGGGGCAGCAGCAGATGCGCATATTATTAACGTAACTGCGGCAAAGTTCTTTGTTCTGCCGTAAAAGTGATTCCGATGTTAAACATTAGCTCCGCATGACTTTTCTGCCAGGTAACTTGCACCCCACCTCTCATAACACTGCGCCCACCAGTGTGGCATGCGACACATTTTGAGAGTTACTGTTTGGATATGTGCAAAGGAGGCATAGTGGATTTAGTGGGCAAAGGATTTTCAAGATTGAGCTGAGAGGCAGGAGAAAAGGCATAGAATGTGCTGAACGTCCTCTGTTTCAGCCTCTTTGAAGTTGGACCTCCAAGTACACCTGCATTGGGAAAAAAAAAGTGCAATACAGCAAAATTACTTTTTGAGAGTTATGGCTCTTCTCCATACAGTGATATTTCTTCCTCCATACAAATGTACGGGATACTCCAAATTTTGACCTGCCAGCATCTTTGCTATGGCTAAGGCTGACATGCAGCAACATATTCCTCTTAAAAAAATCAACCATTTCTCTACATGGTCATATCTAGGGATGGGTACCGGTGTCCGGTGCCATGATGGCACCGGTTCTGACATAAACGGTAGTAACCAGACCGAAAAGCAGCGCACATTTCGGTGCTTTATTTCGGTGCCTTTTTTTTTCCTGAGCCAATTCTAGCCAATCATTTTACGTTTCTGAGGATAGTAGGCGGGGCCAGGTACGTACGTTCTTTTAGAGCAGAGCTACAGATTAAAAATGCCCAAGGCAAAGCGATCAAAAGTCTGGCTGTACTTCACAGCAAAAGATGCAAACTCAGCAGCCTGCAACAAGTGCTTTAAGCTGATACTGTGATACTGTCAAAGGAGGAAACACCTCAAATCTGATGAAACACCTGGCGACGCATAGCGGTTTTTTTAAAGCCAAGAAATGCACCGTGTTTGATAGCTTGCTGCGAGACCTCACACCGTGCACATCTACTGCGGGTGTGGTGCCTGTTATCGGACCCGGAGTTAGCAACATTCCCCAAAAACCCGAAGAGGAGAGTCCTGGCCCCTAGCCCTGCCAGTGTAGCGGAAATGATGACGGATGATGATGGCAGCAGCAGCCATTCTCCTCTGCGTGAGTAGCTTCATGTTGTTCGTGTGTAATTAACGTTGAGTACACTAACCACATTATTACATTAATGCATGTAAGGTGAACTAGCAAACACCATCGTAGTTACATGCGATTGTCTTCTTGTTTGATGGCAGATACTCCCTTCACCCTGGCCAAAAAGGCTAAAATGACCAAAGAAAAAGTGGAAAACAGTTAAACATGAGAGGTTTTTGGACAAAGTTTGTGTTTTTTCCATTGTTTAAGCACTGCTTCCAGCCAAGAGTGAGACCATATATGCCCCATAGCTGCAGAAAAGGCGAACATTGTTATCTTTTTACAAAAAAAACAGCTGAACATGAGAGGTTTTTGGACCAATTTTGTGTTCTCCATTCTTTAAGCACCGGTTTGAGCACCGTTTAAGCACCGGCACCGCTTCAAAAGTACCGGTTTGGCACCGGTATCGGATAAAACCTAAATGATACCCATCCCTAGTCATATCACTGAAGGTTAACTTCTCTTTTCTTTAACATGCCACTTACATAACAATTACTTCTGGGCTTCATTAACTCCCCTTAAATTTGAAAAAATTCATTATGATGTCTGTTTTAAAAAAGAAAAAAAAATCAAATACTTCAGAATAACACAGTGTCTACAGTTTGAAAACTTAGCAGTCTATCCTAGCTACCACTGTGAACTCAGTCAGCTAACTTTGTGAATTGGCTGAGTTACCCTATTAGCTGTTAACTTAGTAACAGTTAGCTAATGGTACCTCTGAATGAGAATTGCTGACAATCTAAAATGGCTTGGGAAAAAAAAGAGAAAAATTTAAAGAAAATTAGAATACTTACCGTGATGCAAACAACAGCAATTAATTCAGAGCCACCTTACTGCTGGTGGTTCTGGCTTTTCAATGAGTCTTCAATCCCGCCTGCTCACATTTCAAAATCAAACAACTGTAGATAAGTGGGTGGACCTCCATATTTGACAGGAAATGACCTCACTAATAAAGTCTTTATTAGAAGATAATTTAAAAAAAACTAAATTAACAACCTAAATAAAAATGTCCAGTTGATTGTTTTTAAAGCTTGTAGTTAGGGCAGATTTTTTTAAATGGCCCAATAAATGTATTGCAGTAAATTCATTATTTTTTTAGTTAAATTGTTTTTTAAATTTTTCAAAAAGAAATAAAAGCAACAAAAAAATAACAAAGGAAAAAACTGATAAAAGACAAGGACTCCATTGAGTTAGTAGGGCAGTTTTTAAAAAATAAGTTTACATTAAATAACTGATTTAAGTACTTTGAGCGTTTGGGTTTGCAGCGTAGATCTTCGTCATCATTTATATTAACCGTATGTTTGATAAAGTGGCCTCTATCAGTATCAAGAGGAAATGGCTTTTCAGTAGATAAATTGGTAGCCATAAGTGAGTGGCTCTTCAATTGGAGCTCTACAAAGAGAGTTGTTAAATATTATGTAGACCTGTAACTCCTGGGGTATATTCTCCTGTATGTTGACATTAAAAAAAGTTAATTTCCTCATTGAATGTTGATTTTATCAGAAGGCACCAGCACATGTATACTAATCAAACCCAGGCTGACGTTACAGTTTAGTCTGCAAATGATCTCTTAAAGAGGTGAAGGAGCTCTAGGTGGGAGGGCGGTGGAGATGACGGCATTGTGACAGCTTTTACTACTCATAAAAGTTTATCACCTAACAACGGAAATTATTGTTCTCGTCAATCGAGTATTTATCATTTTGTGGGTCGTTATGATGGCCGTCGGATCATTTGGTCTATGTGACTTTGAGCTATATGTAGTGTCTCTAAGCACTGACCGTAAAGAAAATAAATCTACCTAATTGGTTAGATAGGCTATGTACAGTTTGTCAATTAAAAATACATTCATAAGAGACATCTCTTTTTGAATTCAGAATCCACTTGTATGTCTTTTAAAAGAAGCTCATGAGTAAGATGAATACTAACACTCACGTCACATTCACCACCACTGATCACTAAAAGCTAACTGTATCGTAGACTTCTTTAAATTGAATAAATGTAATATACACATTTAAAGCTGGCAGAATGGAGGTGATGTCACCAAAACAAGTTTTCAGCAATGTGCTCACTTTTCCAGTTCACAAACCACTGAACTCAGTTTCAGCAGAAGAAATGTTAGCTATAAACTTCACACTAAACATGGGGACATTCTTTGTGTAAAACAAAATAACTAGACTAGACTAAGAAAACCATCTTTCGGAGACATGTGTAAATCAAGTGTACAGTACATCAGTCTATGCCACATGTGTATTCATGATAACAGCAAGTACAAATGTTTTTGATCATGATCTCAGCGAGTTATCATCTATTTTCTAACCACAAGCCTTAGAGCTCTTAAATGGATTGCTGTTTTCAATAATCATCTTTAAAGAGACAATGATATGAAAACCTCATTAAATCATGTCCTCCTACAGGAATTCACATCAAAATACTTTTAGGCCTGTTTGTGTAGTTCTTGCATGCAGTATGGTAATGCTTTTAATCTAGTGTTTCTTGACAAAGAAAGACCATTAAAGTACTTAATGTCATTAAAATTAAAGTGTGGGATACAATGTCTTTTGCCTCAAACTGGCAGTGTAATTTCTGCCACTATCACGATTATATCAACTGAAAGGATGCATATATAAACCACTTTAAGCCACTCCATTGCATTGCCAGACCAGCCTTTATCTTTTAGTAAAAAACAACCTGTTGCTGGTCAGAGTACACAGTATAGTATCACTTAATGCATGTGACACTTTTGTGCTTCATTTTGCTTTGCATCACATTTTGTAAAGCTGCCTTAGCTGTCAGGTGTAATGTGGCTCTTTAGTTTTTCATAAGGCAGAAATAAAAAAGATTTTCTATCTGTGAGATTTTCACTCTGGCTTGATGTTGTTTCATCAGTTCAACATCATTTCAAAGGTCCTAAAGTGTTAGCATTTTCCTTGTGTCAGGTCTCCTTTCACTTTGTTAAAGGACCATGGTTAATGGGTGCTGCACATTCAACCTGCTCCTGAACGTGTACAGAGGTTTGGTGTAAGTTTGTTTAAACTGGGAGCATCACTTTAGCATTTTTTTTTTATTAGTGATGTGCTTTTTAACATATTCAACCTGGTTTCCCAGATGCTAGTAAACCCAGAATGAAGCTGTGTTGTAAAACACAAAGAAAGAGCATCTACAATAAAATGGAGGATAATGTGTTACGTTTTCAAAAATTAATTGATGCTAAAGTGATACTCCCAGTTTAAACAAACTTAAACCAAACCTCTGTGTCTCATAGCATGTTACTAACAGAAGTATGGGAAAACTCCAGAATCCATTCTTGCTGACTTCTGGTGGATATAGCAGTGTTTACATCAGAGGTCAGGGAGCTAAATCACTGAAACTCCCCTTTCTATCAGTGTAAAGGAGTTTAACAACATTTAATGCCTGATAAATCCTGTCTGATTCTGCCCCCCAGGGCTTGTGTTTTAAACCCCTGGTTTACAGGTAAGGGGAATAAATGGACACACACATTTATACAGTGATTTTAATAAGTCAGTGAGTAAGCACTCAGAAATGTTAATGTGTGTGTAATACCTATGTTGATGTAACAACTCTAAGATGCATACTCCTCCTACTCAATACTGAATTTCAATTTTTAATTGTTTTTTTGGTTTTTTTTGGACATACTGTGTATTTCTGTTTCTTCTGGTTCACTTGTACACACACTGGAGTGGAGCTTTTTCTCGACCTGGACCACTTTGTTTTTGTTTTCTTTTTTATGGTCCTTGTACTCAGAGACCATGTGAGCAGCCATGCTTCAGTTGTTTACACCAGAGATCAGCTGGTAGCTCTCCGTGCTGCATGTTTCCTTGGGTAGAAAGAGACGTTGTGACAGATGTCACCTTGTGACATCTGTCACAAGGTGGCCCGGAGGCTGGCACGAGGGAAAGGACTCAAAAGCAGATTCAGTAAACTCAGCGATGACCTCACATGTGATTTATTCAGTGACAACAATGTGATTTATAAACACCCAAACCTTTAACAGCCCTATAAGATATTACTACAACTATTTACACTAAGGGACCAGACAAAGCAATTCAGGGTCCCCGAGGGTGAGCGTCTGGTGGCTGGGCCTTAGTCCATGGGGCCCGGCCTGCCACAGCCCGAAAAAGGGACATGGGCCCATCTTCCTGCAGGCCCACCACCTGCAGGAGGCACTGTAGGGGTTGGGTTCAATGTGAGTCGGGCAGCGGCCAGGAGCGGAGGTCCTGGCAGACCGATTCCCGGCTACCAAGACTGGCAATTGGGACATGGAATGTCACCTCTCTGGTGGGGAAGGAGGCTGAGCTAGTGCGTGAGGTTGAGAGGTACTGGCTAGATATAGTCGGTCTCACCTCAACGCATGGCCTGGGCTCTGGAACCAGTCTCCTGGAGAGGGGCTGGACTCTGTCTTAGTCTGGAGTTGCCCCTGGTGAGAGGCGTCGGGCTGGGGTGGGTATCTTGGTATCCCCTCGGCTTGCTGCTGGTATGTTGGGGTTTCTCCCAGTGGACGAGAGGATTTGTTCCCTTCGCCTTCGGGTCAGGGAACGGGTCCTGACCGTCATCTGTGCTTATGCGCCGAGTGGCAAGTCAGAGTACCCAGCCTTCTTGGAGTCCCTGGGTGGGGCACTGGAGGGTGCTCCCCCTGGGGACTCTGTTGTCCTACTGGGAGACTTCAATGCTCACGTGGGCAAAGACAGTGAGACCTGGAAGGGCGTGATTGGGAGGAACGGCCTCCCGGATCTGAACCCGAGTGTTTTTTTGTTATTGGACTTCTGTGCAAACCACAGTTTGGCCATAACGAACACCATGTTCGAACATAAGAGTGTCCACAAGTGCACGTGGCACCAGGACACTCTAGGCCGCAGGTCGATGATCGATTTTATAATCGTATCACCAGACCTGAGGCCATATGTTTTGGACACTCGGGTAAAGAGATGGGCTGAGCTGTCAACTGATCACCACCTGGTGGTGATTTGGATCAGGTGGCGAGGGAGGACGCTGGACAGGCCTGGCGGGCCCAAATGTACAGTGAGGGTGTGCTGGAAACGTCTAGCAGAGTCCCCGGTCCGCGAGACCTTCAACTCACACCTCCGGCAGAGCTTCAACAGCATTCTGAGGGAGACTGGGGACACTGAGTCCGAATGGACCATGTTCAGCACCTCCATTGCCGAAGCCGCTGCACTGAGCTGCGGCCGCAAGGTAGTTGGTGCCTGTCGTGGTGGTAATCCCCGAAACAAATGGTGGACACCAGAGGTGAGGGGAGGCACCAAGCTGAAGAAGGAGTCCTACCGGGCTTGGTTAGCCTGTGGGACTCCGGAGGCAGCTGATAGGTACTGACAGGGCAAGCGGAATGCGGCGTGGGCGGTGGCGGAAGGAAAAACTTGGGTGTGTGAGGAGTTCGGAGAGGCCATGGAAAAAGACTTTCGGACTGCCTTGAAGAGATTCTGGCAAACCGTCAGGCGACTCAGGAGGGGAAAGCGGTGTTCTACCTGCACTGTGTATAGTGCGGGTGGAGCGCTGCTGACTTCGACTGAGAAAATTGTCAGGCGGCGGAAGGAATACTTCGAGGATCTCCTCAATCCCACTGGTACGTCTTCCGTGGCGGAAATAGAGTGTGGGGACGAAGGCGATGACCCGCCAATCTCTGGGGTGAGGTCACTGAGGCACTTAAACAACTCCCTGGTGGCAGAGCCCCTTGGGTGGTCGAGGTCTGCCCCGAGTTCCTGAAGGATCTGGATGTTGTAGGGCTGCCTTGGTTGACATGTCTCTGCAATGTTGGCATTGCACACTCGGTTCGCAGCTGAGTGTGAAGCGGTGGGAATGAGAATCAGCACCTCCAAATCTGAGGCCATGGTCCTCAGCCGGAAAAGGGTGGAGTGCCCACTCCGGGTCAGGGATGAGACCCTGCCCCAAGTGGAGGAGTTTAAGTATCTTGGGATCTTGTTAACGAGTGATGGGAGAAGGGAGCGGGAGATTGACAGATGGATTGGTGCAGCGGCTGAAGTGATGCGGACGCTGTACCGATCTGTTGCGTTGAAGAGAGAGCCCTTCCTCCGAAGGGTGGCTGGCCTCTCCCTTAGAGATAGGGTGAGAAGTTCGGCCATTCGAGAGGGGCTCAGAGTAGAGCCGCTACTCCTCCACATCGAAAGGAGCCAGTTGAGGTGGTTCGGGCATCTGACAAGGATGCCCCCTGGGCACCTCCTGGGCGAGGTTTTCCGGGCATGTCCCACTGGGAGGAGGCCCCGGAGCAGACCCAGGACACGTTGGAGAGATTATATCTCTCGGCTGGCCTGGGAATGCCTTGGTGTTTCCCCGGATAAGCTGGAGAAGGTAGCTGGGGACAGGGAAGTCTGGGCTTCTCTGCTTGGGCTGCTGCCCCCGCGACCTGGCCCCGGATAAGTGGAAGAAAATGGATGGATGGATGGGTATTTACACTAATATATACTACAAAGGGAATGTGTGGAGTATCAGTGAGATGTCGGGGATTAGACACAGGACTTTTCTAAGGGAAAACTGGGAACCTCCTGATTACAGCTGATGAGTCCCATGTGAGGGAGATTGCCTGACTTCCACCTCAGGATGGACCGAGGATGAATGTTGCCAGCCCCAACGACATACCCTCCACTTACTCGGACCGTGACAGCATCGAAACTTGAGGAGAAGGTACAGACCCATCACTCCGTCCATCATCATTGGAAATATGAGTTCCCTTCACAACAAAGTGGATGAACCCCACCCCTCCCCCTCCAAACACCTCCGATGTACTTATGTCTTTTTATGTTGTGAGATGTAATGATTCAAGTCTATGTGCTGAGGTGTTTTTTCTGTTCTCAAACTGATCTCCCTTCAGGAGCTCAGTCTGGGTGGAGTTCTTTTTTCTCCCCGTCTTTCCTCATATTGTGTATCTCCATTGTTCTACTTCTCTGACCCGTCTTCCCCATGTGATGTTTGTGTTGGCGTAGTTAGGCCGGCAGCCTTAACCCAATTTCCATCAGGATCAATAAGGTGCAATCAATCAATCAATCAATCAATCAATCAATCAATCAATCAATCAATCAATCAATCAATCAATCAATCAATCAATCAATTTGCAGCCCTTACCAGCATCAGAGGGCTTATAGAGAGAGCAGCTTAATTATCCTTTCTGAGACATGGCTAACCACGCTAACTCCAGACACACACATAAGCATGGATGGTTTTCATCTACTCTGGGCTGACAGAACCAAGGAGAGCGGTAAAAAAAGAGGAGGGTATCTCCAAACACAGCATGCCCAGGCCCTTTTCTGATCTCTGGGAATTTGAATCATGTCTCTGCCACACCAAATACAATAAAATGCTGGACTTAATGTATGCCAAGACCAAGGAGGCATACAGTTCATCACCTCTAACTCCCCCTGGGGACTCAGATCACAACCTGCTTCATCCCCAGCCTATAAGCCCTTGTACACAGAGAACCAGTTGTAACACGGAAAGTGAAGAGATGGTCTGAAGAGACTGAAGAAGCTCTGAGGGACTGCTTCAGCTCCACTGTGTGGAAAGAGCTTTGTGTTCCTCACGGGCAAGGACATTGACAGTATAACAGACTGCATCCCAGACTACATTAACTTCTGTGTGGATAACACTGTGCCCCTCTCCAGTAACAAGCCCTGGATTAGCCATGAAATAAAGATTCTCCTCGAGGAGAAGAAGACCCTGATGCATCCTGCATCAGGGTGGATGATGACATCTACCTCCTAGTAGCTTTCCTGTTCACCCTAAACACTGCAGACTTCTCAATCAACTACCCAGTCTGCCATCTACAAAATCTCTGCTGATTCTGCCATAATTGGCCTCATCACAGGTTAGGTGGACTCAGAGGACAAAGAGTGGATTCAGGACTTTGTGGACTGATACCAGCAGAATCGCCTCCTGATCGCCATTATCCTGGGAAAACCAAGAAGCTGGTGGTGGATTTCTGCAGGTGCAGACCCACCACACCAACACCAGTGAACATCCAGGGACCTGATACTGAGATAGTGAACTCTTATAAGGACCTCAGTGTTCACCTGAACAATAAGCTGGATTGGAGTCACAAGGAGCTTCTTTTTTTAAGAGAGGTCAGAGCAGACTCTACCTGCAGAAGAGACTGAGATCTTTTAGAGTGCAGGGGGCACTCCTGACGACTTTATTTGACTCTGTGGTGGCGTCAGCCATCTTCTATGGTGTTTTCTGTTGGAACAGTAGCTTATTTACAGCTGAGAGGAAGTGATTCTATAAGCTCATCAGGAAGGCAAGCTCTGTTCTAGGATGCCTCCTCAACCCAGTGCAGGTGGTACGAGACAGAAGAACTCTGGCAAAACATCACTCTTGGACAATGTCTCCCACCCCATGCACAAAGCTGTTGCAGACTGTTGGATCCTAGGTTCATAAAGGAGCGTTATCGCATGTCCTTCCTCCCAGCAGCTGTTAGACTTTATAACCATCACTGCTCCCAACAAACACAATAAGTTGTTTACATCCCTGCTGTTGTTTGCACAGTTTTCCAATTTTCTGTAAATAGCCTGTCATTGTTGTTTTGAAGCACAACTATACGGCACTTTTTGTACATCTTTTTTTTTTTTAAATGATCTCACTCAGCTCATTTCTTTGAATCTGAGTAGGTTATTTTTTTAAAAAATGCACAGGATTCCTTTTTTTCTTATGTTGTAAAGTTGCCCTGTGTAGTCTATTATTTTTTTTGTTTTTTATTTTTTCTTTACTTTTGTGTGAATCTGCGTGCTCCATCTGTCTGTCACTTTGCTGCTGGAACACCTGAATTTCCTCACTAAGGAACAATAAAGGATATTCTATTCTATTCTATTCTATTCTATTCTAGCAAAAGACTGCCAGATTCTTGGAAATACTGTAAATGATCAGTGACTTAGTTAACAATGATAATTAACAGTCCTCAACTTTAAACACTACCTCTTTGTCTGTGTGTCTATGCTGAACCATTTATAGTCAGTGTAGCACTGCCTACGCTATGGGAGCAACCAACATGATGCAGTGTTTGCTTTCAACAAACAATGCTCTATTGCACACACTTTGACAGATGATTGTTTTTCAGCTTCTTCTCTAGAATGTACTTAAAGGAAGGCAAGTGTTTGTCCTTTTGTGTCCAGGTTTGCCCTTAGGTACAGTGAATGATATTAAAGGCATTAAATGTTGACATTTGGGGAAGACAAGAAGCAGAAGTACTTTCAAGAGGGTGAAAGCACCTTAACCCTGCAATCAGAGAACTCAGAGTTTTAAAAAAAGCATCTCAAACCGCTCAAGTTTAGAAAGAAGCTTTACATGCTAGGTGTTATAAATAACTGATATTTAAATCGTTCAATGGCTTTTATACCAACCCTGAGGTAAATTGGCACCATGTGCAGGATGCACTGTGTCTTTGGCCTGTGGCAGCTGGGATAGCTTCCAACCCCCCAATGCGACCCTGAATTGAATAAGCAGAAGACACATTCAGTTCAAGTCAGTTAAATTTTATTTACTATATATACTGCCAAATCACAACAACACAGAAGAAAGAAAAATAACCCAATAATCAGATGACCAAGCGCTATGACCAAGTGCTTATGTTAATAATAACTGTAAGCTGTAACACCTGCAAACTGTAGCTTTAGGCGAAGCTAAAATACCACTAAGTTGGACACCAAATCTCCTCAAAACATCATTTAAAGATGAAGGCTATAAAAGCAGTTTTCTCTCTCATACACACAATGTGTGCACTAAAACTCCCCACCCCCCACTTGCTCTCTCACACACATACACACTCCAGCTCTTTACTCCCTACATCAGGGGCGTCACACTTAAATGAGCTGTGGGCCACTGCTGACACTGTCATCTCAAGTGAGGGCCACTTTAGGGTTCAAGTAGTACAAAAAAAACCAAACAAGAAAACACCCACAAATATTTCCAAAAATGTCATGTTTTGTTTGTTTTTTTAAATTTTAAATATTGTATAGCAAGACAAAATTGCAAATGTGGATGCAAATTATATTTCTCACTCTTAGCTGACTGAAGCCTTTCACTGAACTACCAAAAAACAAATTGATCCTCTCTTTCTGACATGTGGCAGCTCTTCTGCTATCATTTTGTTCATGTTTAACAAAATCAAAGTGCAGACATAAGTGTACACATTAGTTTTTGACTCTCTCACTGAATTAACACAGCCAATCCCTCAGCATAATTGTACTCTCTGCTCATATTGCCTTCATATTAAATATTGTTTTGCTTTTTAAAGAACTTATTTTAACAGTGAATTCAACAACAAACAAATCCTCCCTAACAAAAAAAGTCACTTCAATGACCAAATTGCATTATATTTCTTCATGTCAATATTTGGGCCGCAAGTAGAGTCGATCTCCCACCTCCGACGTATCTCCCTGAATCGCTAATTCTGTCTCCGCTCCCTCTAGCCCTGCACCAGCTGCTGCAAAACTTGTGGTGGCAAACATATTTGTCACGATCCTGGGTCTTATGACCCAGTGTTTTGAGTTTAGTTTATTTGGATGTTTATATGATTAAGCTCATGACTTTCTAGTTCTTTGTTATTAGATTCCCCTTGTGTCTTCCAACCCCTGTTAAGTCTCCCCTGCTCTTCATGTTTTTCATGTCTGTGTCTTACGTTGTCAAGTTCTGGTTGTCATGTCTGTGTCTCATTAGATTTCCTATTTTATTTTGAAGAGATCTTGTGTTTGTATATTATGGTTTATGTTTTGAGTCCTTTGTTGTACTGTTTCTTGTTTCCCTAGGTTTCATAGGTTTAGTTCTTTGGCTTTGTAATATGGCTTCCCTGTGTTCCATGTTGCCTACTGTGCCTTTCTGTACCATGTTTCAGGTTCTTATGTTCTGTCTCCCCAGTTGCTGTTAAGTTACATGTCTAGAGTTCAGTCAGTGTGTTTCCTGTTTTACTTTGAAGGTCCGTGTCTCATGTCAGTGTTTCTAGTTTTACTTCCCTTGTCTCGTCCAGCCTGATTACTCCCAGCTGTGCTCTCCCTCTGTGTCTCATTCCCTCGTTATCCCTCTGTGTTTCTCTTTGTCAGTGTCGTAGTCTCCCTCATGGCTGTGTTTTCCTGTGTGTTAGTGATCCATGTCCCAGTTTAGTTTTGTTATATTTTTTGTGCTAGCCTGCAATAAAGCAGTGTTTTGAGTTCACTTTTGTCTCGGTGAGTTTTGCGTTTGGGTCCTTCTCCTGCCTGCACACAGCCTAAACATGACAATATTGTAACAGCAGTCTGGCGAGGAAGGAGCGGCTAGCAGGTTCAGTGAGCGTGTGGTGTGGAGGTTAGCCGGATAACTCGAAACCAGTCAGTTAAATCAAACAACAGACCTTTATTCACTGTCAGCAACATTACACCTTATGAGCCAGGTCTCCATGGCTGTACTCGTCCGTGCATACATGCGCCCGTTACAACAATATGGATTTTCCTGAGAACCGAACACGAGCAGCATGGAATGGCTGCTGCTAAAAACACACACCCACTAGGAGACTCCCACAACTATTACAATAGTAGGGCAACCCACCCCCAGTGGTGCTATAACCCAATAAGGGTTGTTACAATATTGGTAAGTTTTGTGCAATTTGCTGCATCCACCTGAAGGTCTTTTCGCCTTTTTTCGCTGAGCTTTCCTGCGCCCTCTTTTGGTTTGTCCGTAGCCACTCCTCTCCAACTCTGGTCAGCTCAAATGGCAAAATTTGCTAACCTTGGTTAAAAAGGGGCGGGAGGGACTAGCCGAAGAGGGCTGAGAGATTTCACTGGATTAGCCCAATGTCCTTCAAGAAAATCAACCAGGCCAGGGCCAGTCCAGCCCTGGACCTGAGGCGAGGAAGACAGAACAAAGACATGCTTTTAAAGAGAGCCAGAGATTAATAATAACTAATAATCAAATTAAGAGTGGTGTATAAACACAGTGACTGAAACAAGGTGAGTGAAGAAGAAACACGCCTATTGCAGTGTAACTAAGGGAGGACTCAGGTCACCTGATCCAGCTCTAATTATATGCTTTATCAAAAAGGGAAGTTTAAGCCTAATCTTAAAAGTAAAGCCGATGTCTGTGTCCCGAATCCAAACTGGAAGCTGGTTCCATAGAAAAGGGGCCTGAAAGCTGAAGGCTCTGCCTCCCATTCTGCTTTTATATACCCTAGGAACCACAAGTAAACCAGCAGTCTGAGAGAGGAGTGCTCTATTGTGGTGATACGGTACTATGACGTCTTTAATATAAGATGGGGCCTGATTATTAAGGACTGGTTTAAAGAAGTTCACTTTTAACTAGCTTATTAGTTGCACAGATGTTGTAAAGGTGCTAAGACAAAGTATTCAGCAGCCAAACATCACAGGACAGCAAATTCCAACGCAGATTCATGAACAAGCACTACCCAAGCATTACTTTGCAAAGAGGAGAAATTTTGCCAGCTGAATTCAAAAGGTATAACCAGGTGTTGTGTGAGATGTTTAGCAGACTTTGCAAAACTTGGTTTCTATAAAGTTGGTATAAAAGCTGGAATTCAGTCAATCTAACCAGCATCATCATACCCATCATGAACTTCGCTTGATGTCTATGTAAATTGCATGCACAGATAATTGTGTAATTAATTAAGCAAAAATATGCCATATGATTCTTGTTTTCAGCACTTTTGACCGAGAGGCAGTTAATGAAGAGTGGTCAGACTTTAAAAACTTTGCAACCCTTAAATAAATCTTTTAATCAGTTACATTATAAAAAGATTGTAAAAGCATCAAATTTTACATTTACTTAGGTTTTATTTACATATTATGAAATATTTGAGTGTAATACACCAAAGTAAATCAGAAAGGAAGAAATAAGTTAATACAGCATTATAGTCATTGTTTAGTGTATCTCAAAATGGACTCAGTTGTGCAACGGCATTTATAGGATAGACATGATCATGACACAAGTGGACAATATGCTGCTTAAGTCATCCTTCCATCCATCTAATACCCTCTGGAGCCATAATGCCTGTTGAAGGAAGCTGCCGGAGCTGCTCAGAGGAATTACAGAGCCCTTCAAAGGGGTGCAGCTAACAGTCAAACAGTGCATTCATAAATATTTTCACAACATGGAGTCTGGATAGTAGTGTGTTTTTTTGTTTGCTTGTTTGTTTGTTTGTTTGTTTTGGGGGTGGGGTGTTGTTTTTAATCGCACAAGTCTTGAACAATTTAGACATTGGCTAATCAAAACTGCTTACTCTGACAGGAGCTCATGATTGTTGGTATAAACATGTAACATTATGAGAAAAACAAAGTATTCTCTTCTTCCTGTGACAAAGTCACTTTCATCTGTAAAGCATACAGTTTATTGCATGCAAAAGCTACTGTTTTATAAAATAAATATGATTAGTGACATCAAATGTTGCAACTGTAGGTCATTTAACACAATGGGTTTTGAAGTTTGCCGATTCATGGTTTTCATCAGTTTTTGGTCTACTGTTGCATATTTTCAGGTACTTTGACACATTGGCATCTGCTGTGATGCTTACACCTATGATTAAGTCTTACAGGTATTAACTTTATTTTGATACCAAGATAGTTTACATTTACATTTTACATAGTTTAATTGCAGAGAAATAATCAATTCATTTTAAGCATGCCCTTTTTTTCAAGCAGAAACCTCAGAAAACCCCTGGGTTTAAGAGGTTAACAAGAACATGCTGATAAACATGTCATTCTGGGTCTGATTGGGGATGAGACCTGAGAAAAATACAGAGTCTGGCATTGTTTTGACAATACCGATTGAGTATGGATTTTTGGGACCTCCATATGACGTAACCAGATGTCATTACTGCTAATGTGAATTATTATTAGTTGCGATGTCATTGCTGCAGATCCTAGTGGTGTGGATTAGTGAGTCAATGTCTTGTTCAGTCCTGGCATACACCGTGATGTCATCCATGCAGAGGAGGTGGCTTATAATTGCACCATTTCCGTAGTCAGTATAGGTAGGCAGTCTTGTTAATGATCTGCCTGAGGGGGTTAATGTCTATGTAGAATTTTTATTTTACAAAATCTACATTTATCCTTAGATAGCAGTATTGGATACTGATGGTATCTGAGATTAACAACCACTTTCATTAGATAGGTAACTCACCAGTTTTACTAAACTGTATTTGCTTAGCGCCCTCGCCCTGGGTCCACCCACATGAATTTTTGTGACCTGTACGTGACTTGTACGTGACAAGCAGTTTCAGATGTACCAAGGACTTCTATTTACCACTTTGCTTCCTCCTTACCATCCCATCACCAGCCTGGTTTTCCAGCTGCTCGGGACAATCTACTGGGGGAGAGCTATGAGTGGCTGAGCTACATTTACAGACACTGACTACAGTATCTTTGCTGTTTGTAGGACTGCATTCCACTGGACAGGAATTTCAGATGTCGTTCCCGGGATTCAATTCAATTCAATTTTATTTATATAGCGCCAAATCACAACAACCCCACATAGCAAAATTGGTATGGCCCGGATCTGACCCACACAATGTGCTTACACATGGCCCTCTGGTGGCCCAGACCTGGTTTGCCAGAGGTGGCCCACACATGGGCCAGCACAAGGCCAGTTGCAGACACACTGGTGTGTGGATTACCTCTGGCAAACCAGATGTGGGCCACCAAAGGGCCGTCATTCTTTGCGGTATGTGGGCCATCTGTAAGTGGTGTGCAGCCACGGGCCAGTTGCAGACACACTGCTGGCCCTGTGCTGGCCCAGAACAGTTTCAGCTCTGAATATATATATTCTTAATGCTTATTTGCTGATTAGATTGTTTTATGAGAGGCCCAGACTTGACTAGGTCACAGGCTGACAGGAAACTGCATGTTTTTGCAGAATATGAGCTGCAGATAGAGAGTGAAACTAAGTTCAGACGAGGGGTGACAGGTTGTCCTGGCAACAGACCTCAGAAAGGGGAAGTTATTGCAAGCTGCACAGGAAGTAAGACACAAAGAAAAGAGGAACTGGGTAAACGGAGTGTGTGTGTGTGACGTGCTGCAAAATATATAACGAGACTGCCTGCTGCTGCTTCAGACTTGAGCAGATGTCTGTGTGCTCAGTCTCCATTTTCCGGAAAATGTAAAATTAAAGATCATTTTTTAAGTTAGACCACTTTGAGCCGTGTCTTTCTTGGCCGTAAAAGAATACAAAGAACTGAATTTAATACCCCCGATGTCAGCCTAATGTGTACCTTAATCAAGCCATGTCATAACAACATGTGCCAGAACATGCAAAACTCTGTTCAGACAGTGAATCTTACATAGCGCTTTTCTAGTCTCCCGGACTACTCAAACCACTCTACACAACATGCCACATTCACACACTTTCTCTAAACTGAGTGCTTCCTAAGTACATTCATACTCTTGACATGTAGACTGGAGGAGCCAGGGATCGAACCACTAACCTTGTGATCAGTAGGGAACCTGCTCTACCTCCTGACCTACAGCCACCCACTGGCAAAGACAAGTAAACCCTCACTAGGTTTTGGATAAAGTGTACACTCACAAACCTGTCAAACCTGCATTTGAAACGTTGGCTACCATAGCACTATAGTATTGCAACATGGCATTTGGGTCTTCTAACTAAAATAGGAAAATAGGAACATAAATAGTGCCATCATTGCCAGACCTGGCCCACATCTGGTTGACATACACCCTGCCAAGACACCAGTCAGTCAGAAGTGCCAGCTTGATGCTGGACCCAGGGAAGACCTGTTTTCTATGGGCCTGGGCCACATACACCAAATCATAACCAGATATAGCATGCCATCGCATAGACAGTGCCATCTATACCAGGCCTGGCCCATATCTGGATGACATACGTGGTTATGTCATCATTGACATACGATGGTTATATCCATCACAAGTTTGTCCATCTATATCTAGAAGTCCCACAGGATCTTAGCTCAGGCATTCTCAACCACCCTGGGGGGCTTATCCCATTTTGACATCAGCACTTCATCAGCACAGATGATGTGCTAGTCATCATCTGTGACTAGCACAGACGTTCCTGCACACTACGCCAGCCGCTTGGTTAAGGCGTTCCATGTATGCCCTGTCTGCTGCATCTTGCACCCTGTCTCTATTGATTTTGTGGTTACAGCTCATTCCTGGTGGCCATGATTAGTGCCTATGTGCTGTCTATCAGTCCAGCTTTGTGCACCCATTGGTAGGATTTCTCGCTGTAAGCCACTTCTTCTATCTGCCAGTGGTGCATAGCCTGTGCTTCCATGATTGCTCTTCTTCTTTCTCGGGTTTCTGCTGTCTGAGGTATTCACTAAAGACATGATCAGTTGGGGCCATCTTCCCAATGCACTCATGTATCTTTGTTTCATCCTCGATATGGGGTTCTGACACTCACTAGCCCCAGCCTCCTTCCTTGTGCTTAGCAGACAGTCTTGGGATGCTGGACTTGGAGTGATGCACTCCATGCATGGTAGGGAACATCCTTGTCTTCATGTCAGGGGCTTCCATCTCCTCCTTTGGCCAGCTTATTATCCAGGCAGATCTTGTTCTTCCCATTCAGCTGACTCTTCAGGACTTCCCTTACCCTTGTTACGTCCCTCTGCAGCCTCTAATCTGCTCAGTGTGTTCAGCTGGTGCTAATTGGCCACACCTAGTCAGGTGTGCATAAAAGCTTACCTGAGGCAAGCTCCCCGGGGAGCTCGCTTGCTTTTGCCTTGGTGGCACCAGCTGTTTTAGCCAACCTCCTATGCCATTTCAAGATATTTGGTGGTTGCAGCTTCGCCTCTTCATACGTCCCATTTGCCTGTGGGATTCCCAGTCACTTGTAGCTGTCCTCAATATCTGCAATGTTGCCTTCTGGCAGTGCAATCTCCCCACTTCTGACTACCTTCCCTCTCTTTGTTACCATCCAACTACACTCCTGTAGTCCGAATGACATTCCAAGGTCTTTGCTGTAGATCTTAGTAGTGTGGATCAGTGAGTTGATGTCTTGTTCACTCCTGGCATACAGCTTGATGTCATCCATAGCCACTCTTGTTAATGACCTAGCTTCCCCATTATCAAATCCCGAAGTTGATGGGAACTTGTGGAACTGTCTTGAAGCTGGCCTCTAGTGTTGCTTGCCACATCTCCATTGAATTCCTGATTAAATGAAGGCTCTTAGGGTCCAGTTGATCTTGTACAGTTATGTGAGGCAATAATGATATTTGTGTGAGGCAGGCATTTAGATAAAAGCTAGGAGAATACAATATCAGTAGGTGATTTTGAGAAATCCCCACCAGTGGCTGGACAGAACTGGACTGAAAGGCAGCCCAGAGGCACTAATCATGACTCTAAGCAGAAGATCCATATTTTCTACAAGATCCACACTGCAAAACTCTTTACCTCAAAATATAAAGTCCCTTAAGGTGACTATTTTTGTGATAAAGTCATCAACATTTCTTTCAACAAAAAATATTTGCAGTAAATAAATGTTTGGCCTTGAGTTTCATCATTTTGTGTCTTTGATTTTCAATCTTGTTTTATTAAAGCTTATTTTTACATGTAATCTCAGTGGAATTTAATATATTTTTAGTTTGAAAACAACTTAGAAGTACCTTTGGCTGAATAGTTTGTTTCTGACACAAAGTTCTTTCTTTAAAAATTTCCAAAGCAAGAATCAAGGTTATGTGGTTTTTATAACATGACAGCTTTCAGGGATTTGTTCATTGAATATAAGTTTGACATGCTGACTATGCAGGAACAGCACGCTTCAAGGTTACACTGGCAATATTATGTTATTGAAATTGGTAGTTACTGAAGGTGAAAAATTCTCCATTACACTTTTAATCCCACTGTGTCAGCAGTCGCCCACTTGTGTGAGGATCAGAGTGATGGAAGAGAGTCCTGTAGCTGCAGATTCATTGATAGAACAGATGTAATTCAAACCACTGTACCCACCACCTATTGTTCTGCGTTCTTCTTACTCTTAGGGATATAAGGCAGTGTTTTTCACACAATATGTTTGTGTAGGAAACTATTGGAGCCTTTATTGGGCAACCAAAACAGATCACTGACACCTTCATAAAAGTCAAAATGTCTGTAAAATACAGGAGTTAGTTGTAGCACTTAACATCAAGAAAACTATATTGATCAAGAATATCAAGAAAACTGTATATATGATATATACCCAGATAGCAAGACGACATTGAATCTATGTTGATTTTTCATCCGAACCGTCGTATATGGTCGGGGTTGAAATGCCAATGTTGTAACAACATTGAAATACTGTGGTAAACCGACGGTCTTACTACAGGGACGTTGTAACGATGTTGATTCACCGTTGTTTTTTTGTCATTGATATTTGATCTATTTATAGTCGACCAGGTGACAACAACAACGTCGAGAAAACGTCTATTTATAGTTGACGATCATTCGGCTCCGGTCACCATCAAAAACCATCGATTTGTAGTTGAGCATTAAATTGCATTGCAACTGATCGGGTATAAAGTAGCAGAGAAAGTAGATTTATTGTTCATTTGTTATCAATGACTTGGTCTAGTTCACCAGCTTTAAAAAATCGTGTCTACGTGCAATTTATGTATAGTTGACCGAAATTAAAGCAGCGATCACTTATGGACTATTCCGCAGCACCCTCTCACATTGGTACATCCCCAGGTATTCATTGTCTTCTACAGTAGAGCGGGACATTTGATTTACTCTCAGCGGAATTGACCGGAGAAGGCATCAGGTCATGCACTGCAATGGCCTGCACCACGATTAGTATAAGGTAAGAATGAATGATTTTTTTTCCTACTCGTTATTTCCATGTTTGCATTTGAATAACAGTAAAAAAACTCGTTAATGTTGTACATTAACGAGTTTTTTTACTGTTATTCTGAGCCGGAAATTGTGTCTACTTCTTACAATCCGGCAACAAATAAATTGCACTGCGAACAAAGTATATCAACAAAGAAAACATTTTCGTTTCATAATTTCTTCGTTATATTCCCTTACAAAGCTAGCTTTAACGCTTGAGGTTTCCTTTGTTCTTGCCGTCGCCTCGGCGCTTGACCCAGACTTTCGCTCTGTAGTTGCTTAGTACTACAAAAATTCTAAATCTGTGATATATGATTGATAAACATAAAGTTAACTGTATAAACGTGTTCAATGACTTTGTTACTTTTGATGATTGGAGAGCACTCGCTTCAATTCGCACACGAAAAACTTTAGACTCAGTTTGAATGCTCACGCAGCATGCCCACGTGACTGTCGTTGCACGCTCACCTAACTTTACGTTGCACGTGTACATGACTTTCCGTTTGTGCCTTGAATAATGAATAAGGCTACGTCCACACATACCAGCGTATTTTTGAAAACCGCTGATTTTTCTATGCGTTTGCACCTTTTGTCCACACGTAATGTATGTCTGGCCGTACATTGTGTTTGTATTTCCAGGCACATTTCACAAAGCAGAACGCAGTCTTCAGAGATATCCACGTGAACGCTGTGATACGTCTGACCTTCAGTCCGAAGAAGAAACCCAGACCAGTCTTAAAAGAAAGCAGAAGTAAAACCCTTTTATTCACAAACATATCTATGATTGTTAAGAATTTATGATCTTGTCTTTTATACATATCTGTGGTGCTTGCATACTGCAATATCACCACATAATATAGTCCAAAAAGTGGAAGTTTGTAAACTTTTTAAAAATGCAAAGCCGTGTACACTTGTGCACTTCAAAAATTCATTGTAAACTGTACCTTCTTGCACGTCTCTGTTTCCTGTGTGTGTTGTTAGAAATCAAACTAACTTTAGGAAACAATATGCCAAAAGCATATTTACAATTACTTAAGACCGTTTTTAATTTCTTTTCTTTAGACCAAATCCCTGTACACATATACGGACTCAGAGGATGAGCAGCCTACAAAAAAGCGGTTTCCCCAGGCCCCTCGAGTGAAAATACCAGGTAATAAAATACTGTCTAGTGTCTGTGTACATATCTGTGTCTGACACGAGGAAACTTTTTTGACAAGTTGTCTGTATTCTTAAATACTTAAAAAATTATCTTTTTCTAAACAGCCCTCATCACTCCGCAGTCTGCCCCCCAGCCCACTGATAGCAACCATCATAATTCAATTCAATTCAATTCAATTTTATTTATATAGCGCCAAATCACAACAAAAGTCGCCTCAAGGCGCTTTATATTGTACAGTAGATAGCACAATAATAAATACAGAGAAAAACCCAACAATCATATGACCCCTATGAGCAAGCACTTTGGCGACAGTGGGAAGGAAAAACTCCCTTTAACAGGAAGAAACCTCCGGCAGAACCAGGCTCAGGGAGGCGGCCATCTGCTGCGACTGGTTGGGGTGAAAGAAGGAAAACAGGATGAAAGACATGCTGTGGAAGAGAGACAGAGATTAATAACAGATATGATTCGATGCAGAGGGTCTATTAGCACATAGTGAGTGAGAAAGGTGACTGGAAGGAAAAACTCAATGCATCATGGGAATCCCGGCAGCCTACGTCTATTGCAGCATAACTAAGGGAGGATTCAGGGTCACCTGGTCCAGCCCTAACTATATGCTTTAGCAAAAAGGAAAGTTTTAAGCCTAATCTTGAAAGTAGAGATAGTGTCTGTCTCCCGAATCCAAACTGGAAGTTGGTTCCACAGAAGAGGGGCCTGAAAACTGAAGGCTCTGCCTCCCATTCTACTTTTAAATACTCTAGGAACAACAAGTAGGCCTGCAGTGCAAGAGCGAAGTGCTCTAATAGGGTGATATGGTACTACAAGGTCATTAAGATAAGATGGGGCCTGATTATTTAAGACCTTGTATGTGAGGAGCAGGATTTTGAATTCAATTCTGGATTTAACAGGAAGCCAATGAAGGGAAGCCAAAACAGGAGAAATATGCTCTCTTTTCTAGTCCCTGTCAGGACTCTTGCTGCAGCATTTTGGATTAGCTGAAGGCTTTTCAGTGAGTTTTAGGACATCCTGATAATAAAGAATTACAGTAGTCCAGCCTGGAAGTAATAAATGCATGAACTAGTTTTCAGCATCACTCTGAGACAGGATATTTCTAATTTTAGAGATGTTGCGCAAATGGAAGAAAGCAGTAGTCTTACATATTTGTTTAATATGTGCGTTGAAGGACATGTCCTGGTCAAAATGACTCAAGGTTCCTCACAGCATTACTGGAGGCCAAGGTAATGCCATCCAGAGTAAGAATCTGCTTAGATACCATATTTCTAAGATTTTCAGGGCCGAGTACAATAACCTCAGTTTTATCTGAATTAAGAAGCAGAAAGTTAGCGGCCATCCAGGTCTTTATGTCTTTAAGACATTCCTGCAGTTTAACTAATTGGTCTGTGATACCTGGCTTCATGGATAGATAGAGCTGCGTGTCATCTGCATAGCAGTGAAAATTTATGCTATGTCTTCTAATGATGCTGCCTAAGGGAAGCATGTATAATGTAAATAGAATTGGTCCTAGCACTGAACCCTGTGGAACTCCATAATTGACCTTAGTGTGTGAAGAGGACTCTCCATTTACATGTACAAATTGGAGTCTATTAGATAGATATGATACAAACCACTGCAGTGCAGTACCTGTAATACCTACAGCATGTTCTAATCGCTCTAATAGGATATTATGGTCAACAGTATCGAACGCAGCACTGAGGTCTAGCAGGACAAGCACAGAGATGAGTCCACTGTCAGAGGCCATAAGAAGATCATTTGTAACCTTCACTAAAGCTGTTTCTGTGCTGTGCTGAGCTCTGAAACCTGACTGAAACTCTTCAAATAAGCCATTCCTCTGCAGATGATCTGTTAGCTGTTTAACAACTACTCTTTCAAGGATTTTTGATATGAAAGGAAGGTTGGAGATTGGCCTATAATTAGCTAAGACAGCTGGGTCTAGAGATGGCTTTTTAAGTAAAGGTTTAACTACAGCCACCTTGAAGGCCTGTGGTACATAGCCGATTATTAGAGATAGGTTGATCATATTTAAGATTGAAGCATTTATTAATGGCAGGACTTCTTTGAGCAGTTTTGTAGGAATGGGGTCTAAAAGACACGTTGATGGTTTGGAGGAATTAATTATTGAAGTTAACTCAGAAAGATCAATTGGAGAAAAAGAGTCTAACTTAACATTGATGGTACTAAAAGTAGCTGTAGATAATGTTACATCTGTGGGATGATTATTGGTAATTTTTCTCTAATGATAAAAATTTTATTTGTGAAGAAGTTCATGAAGTCATTACTAGTTAACGTTAAAGGGATTGTTGGCTCAGTAGAGCTCTGACTTTTTGTCAGCCTGGCTACAGTGCTGAAGAGAAACCTGGGGTTGTTCTTATTTTCTTCAATCAGTGACGAATAGTAAGATGTTCTGGCTTTGCGGAGGGCTTTCTTATAAAGCAGCAAACTATTTCTCCAGGCTAAATGATGATCCTCTAAATTTGTGACACGCCATTTCCTCTCCAGCTTACGAGTTATCTGCTTTAGGCTACGTGTTTGAGAATTATACCACGGAGTCAGGGACTTTGGATTTGAGGCCTTAGTTTTCACAGGAGCTACAGTATCCAGAGTCGTGCGTGTAGTGAGAAGGTAAAATTATTAACAAGATAATCAACCTCTGTTGGAGTAGCGTTCAGATAGCTGCTCTGCTCTATGTTGGTACAGGGCATTGAAGATGATAACAGTGGGTGGATTATATTCTTAAACTTAGTTACAGCACTTTCAGAAAGACATCTACTTTGATAAAGTCTACTCTCCACTGCTGTGTAATCAGTTATTGTAAATGTAAATGTTATCAGGAAATGATCAGACAGCAGAGGGTTTTCAGGAAACACTGTTAAATGTTCAGTTTCTATGCCATATGTTAAAACAAGATCTAGAGTGTGATTAAAGTGGTGGGTGGGTTCTTTTACATTTTGAGAGAAGCCAATTGAGTCTAATAACAGATTAAATGCGATGTTGAGGCTGTCATTTTAGCATCTACATGGATGTTAAAATCACCCACAATAATTATTTTATCTGAGCTGAGCACTAAATCAGATAAAAAGTCTGAGAAATCAGACAGAAACTCTGTGTAAGGCCCAGGTGGACGATAGATGATAACAAGTAAGACTGGTTTCTGAGTTTTACAGCTGGGGTGGACAAGGCTAAGCATCAGGCTTTCAAATGAATTAAAGTCTGTCTTGGTCTTTCGTTAATTAATAGGCTGGTGTGAAAAATTGCTGCCACACCGCCCCTCGGCCTGTGCTTCGAGATTTCTGGTAGTTAGAATGACTCGGGGTGTTGATTCATTTAAACTAACATACTCATCCTGCTGCAACCAGGTTTCTGTAAGGCAGAGTAAATCGATTTGTTGATCAATTATTAAGTCATGTACTAACAGAGACTTGGAGGAGAGAGACCTAATATTTAATAATCCACATTTCACTGTTTTACTCTTTGGTTCAGATGTGGATACTGTATTGTTCTTTCTTTGTGATTTTTATGTTTAAGTTGTTTATTGCTGGTTTTTGGTTTGTTTTTGTCTGTTTGGGAGCTGACACAGTCTCAATGGAGATGGGTTTTGGGGGTAGCAGGAGGAGAGAAGCTGCAGAGGGCGTGTAAGACTGCAACTCTGCTTCCTGGTCCCAACTCTGGATAGTCATATTTTGGGGGTTTAATAAATTTGTCCATATTTCTAGAAATGAGAGCTGCTCCATCCAAAGTGGGATGGATGCCGTCTCTCCTAACAAGACCAGGTTTCCTCCAGAAGGTTTGCCAATTATCTATGAAGCCCACATCGTTTCTGGGACACCACTCAGACAGCCAGCAATTTAAGGAGAACATGCGGCTAAACATGTCACTCCTGGTCTGATTGGGAGGGGACCAGAGAAAACTACAGAGTCCGACATTGTTTTGGCAAAGTTACACACCGATTCAATATTGATTTTAGTGACCTCCGATTGGCGTAACTGGGTGTCATTACTGCCGGCGTGAATTATGATCTTACTGTATTTACGTTTACCCTTAGCCAGCAGTTTTAAATTTCCTTCAATGTCGCCTGCTCTGGCCCCTGGAAGACAATTGACTATGGTTGCCGGTGTCTCTAGCTTCACATGTCTGAGAACAGAATCACCAATTACCAGAGTTTGACCCCGGCGGTGTGTCGCCGAGTGGGGAAAAAGCAGTTGAACACATGAACAGGTTGGTGGTGTACCTGGGGCTTCAGTTTAAGACTATGCTTCCTCCTCACCGTCACCCAGCCACCCTCTTTCCCCAGCTGCTTGGGGTCTGCCGGGGAACAGCTAGCGGGGCCTCACGCTATCTTCGGCTGCACCAGCTACAGGGGCCTGGCTAGCTACGGGTGAATGAAGGGTGCGGCCGAGTCTCCAATTCAGTAATCCTGGCCTCCAGAGCTGCAAATATACTACATTTGTTACAGGTATCATTACTGCTAAAGGAGGCCGAGGAGTAACTAAACATCTGACACAATGAGCAGGAAAGTGCAGGAGGGACAGGTGAAGTAGCCATGGTGCTAACGAGTCGGCTACGAGCTAAGCTAAGCTAGCGAAACAATAAAGAGACAGTGAGTGAATACTTTGGCTATAAATTAGGTAGTGAGTACACAGAAAGGGTGATTCAGATGAAGCACGTTAAGATTATACTATGAAAAAGGGATGTATCAAAAGATTTAAATTAAATTGCTAAGCAGAAAAGCTACTCAGAAACACCACTGTGTTTGAGCAGGAACAGGAAGTGATACTCTACCACAAAGCGAGCGAACACCAAGTGACAGCGCCACCAACGCCTGAGTGATGTGATCATAATGCCCCACCCAGCTTCCGGCACCTTTCGCCACTCCGGCACAAACCGACACAGCTTTGCGATCTCGCCAGCATGCAGAGTCTGATGTCTTCCCTATAGATGGTATGCTTTTAAAAAAGCTTTAAAGCTGCATCACAATGTCATTGTACTCTTATCTAAAAAAAAACCCAATTTATACTCCTGAATGTCATCTTGTTGTGATTTTTTTTTTTCTGTAGATTCCAGAGACTCTGTGAGGCCACTATTACAAGGCAAGTTTGAAAATCTTGGAATTTCACAGTTTACATGGTATAACAAATATATGTGACAGGCAAAAACTAGTAAACACTTTTAGCAGTTACAAGAACTAACAAATGAATATCCAACAAAGGGAATAGAAATACATTGTACTGCCAATACTTTGGTTTATTCTTTGTATGACTTGAAAATCAGGCTTTAGGAAAACTAAATGACATGTTTGTATCATCAGTTACATGAAGTAAACACACAAGCACTTGCATACACATTTAAGACATGAGACACGCTAATTCCATCTCATAAAATGTGTCTATAGGTGAGACGCTTTGCGTTGATTGGTGCTGCTGGACCACACTGGAGGTGCGAGTCCGCCGTGTAATGGTTTATGCCATTACAAACGAGCTGGCCTCTGTACTCAACTGGGCAGGGAAAAAAAACCAAGGACCAGACAAAGCAAAAAGGGCATTTAAAGAGACAGCGCTGTGCAGATGCATATTTGGTAAGTTTTAACATTTATTGTAGTTTTATGAGCCTAAAGTGAACAATAAAGGGATCAATTGATGTGCTGGGTGCGTTTCACATTTCCTATGTCTGTTTTTGCTATATTACTTTGTCTTTCTTAATAACAAGACTTTCATGTCCGGTTAATCTGGAGATGGAGTCTTTGGTCTTCGGCTTGTTTTGTCCTCGGGTTGTACACTTTGTACAGCCCGAGGACCCCATGTTTTCTTTTTTTTTTAAGGATACACGGCACACCATGCTAAGACATATCACATTTTCAGCTTATAGCTCTTTGGGAATCAAATGCGGCAGTTTGCTGATTTCCGCCTGGTGATTTTCATGTTTATCAGCCTAGGAGTTTACATACTTTCTCCCTGCTGAAGACAATTAACAAGAGCTTATTCATGTGCTCTAATTCCCTTTTTGTCTTTGTTTTTTTGTGTGTGTGTCTATTTTTGTCCTAGATGGCCTGGCGCAGCAGGTAGGGGCGAACTCTATGTCTGAGTTGGTCTTTGCTCAAGCAGTCCAGAAATGGCTCAGATATGCTCCAGATCGTGATGCGGGTGGCGCGCAGGACGCACATCATCCATCCCCATCCCGGAGTAAATAATAAAAAGTGACGTGAAACATAGAAATGTAAATAGGAAACTTTGTCTTTTAATAAAGTATTTTGCAAATGATACATGTCTATTGACCTTTTTTGTTTTTTTGTTTTTTTTCAATAAAAAGCAACTGTACGAAAGAGGTGGAAAATCAATACCATAGCTCAACAGTGTTTCAATATCAGAATCTGACATTGTTTCAATGTCAACAGTGTTAGAAAATATAACGTCGAATCAATGTCAGGTTTCAACATTGATTCAACATCAAAACCTGACGTTGTTTCAACGTTAAAAATGGGTGCAAGAGTGACGTTGGGTCAACGTCACACTTCAACGTTGATTCAATGACGTCGCCTGATATTGACTCAACATTGTTTAAATGTTTCCTTGCTATCTGGGTATATGCATCCAGAAAGTGTTCACAGCACTTTACATAATCCATATTTTGTGATTCTGCACACAATACCCCATACTGACACATTGAAAAAGGTTTGCTGGAAATTCTTGTAAATTTATTAAACATAAAAACAAAAAATACATACACATGTGGTAAATTCAGCTGACTGGATATGATTTGGTCCCATAGTTGACAGTGCATGTCATACAAATGTACAATGAATTATCTGCAGATCTCTGAGACAGAATTATATCGATGCACAGATCTGAGAAATGTAAAGAAAATTTTCTGGTTTCAATGATTTTTTGTAAATGTCCACAAAATCACACATTACACAAATGGGTATCCGGTTGTTCAGTGATGACGTGACGAATCCTACTTCCGGGCCTAAAGTAGTCTGCGTTTAATATGGCTTTTGTGTTGTTAACATGTTTAATGTTTTGTATTTTCTTCTATTTAATCTCAAAAAGCTCCTAAAACAGTCAGTGATCACTGTTGACCTCCCTCGGCTTTTATTACTGCTAATCATTTATTTAAGCTCAGTTTTTAAACCTTACGATGTAACTCAGCACAGCCCATGCAGCAGTATATGAATGACTAACCTCGTATTGTGGATGGATTATCTCACTTGTTCTCCTGGCTGAAGTTTAGTCCTTTTACAGCATCCTGCCATGCGATTACATTTGTTCCTGACCACCGAGAACCCTCACGTTAACTTTTATCGAGTGGAAAAAAAGTTAGCTTGTTTATGTTATGCTAACATAGCTGTGTCGCTAGCGGTCACGTAGCACATCATTATATACCAGCTAGCCAAACTTCAGTAACCCTACAAACGTCACTGCTGTTTAGTTTTCTGTCTTCATTTATGTTGGAAGTTATAGCAGAGCTGTACGTTTGAATTTGTTTCCAAAACCCCGCAGTCAGGACATGCTATATTGTATTTAGATAGAAGCTAGCGAGCTAACTTCCTGCTAACTTCTAACGCCGTTAAATGTCATAAATTCCATTTTCATGGATGCCTGGATGTTAAACTCAATTGTTACACCTGGTAGAGCAGAACACTGATCATTTTATTAAAGATGAAAGACTTTAGACAGTTTTTCAACTCTCAGTAATGCCACAGTGATCGTTTGATATATGGACCTGCAGCGGAGTTTAGGCCCAGACACGGCCAGTGACGTCAGACTGAACAACTGGATTGGTAACAAATTGTGAAAAAGAAATCTTTCCTGTACAAGTTACATGTAACAGGATAATAAACAAACTCAATCCAATCTATCCCACCCTTCATTATATTTAGACGTGTCTAGGTTGGGGTGTGACTTATCTAAAAATAGCTCAACATTGAGAAGTAGGTGAGGGGGATTAATGAGCTTCTGAGAACAGAATATACTTATAATTGCAGCTCAGTTTTATTCATAGTGATTTATTAAAAGAAAAGGAGGGGGATCCTTGTCTAGCTCGACTCATTTCAGTGGAAGCTTCTTTTATTCCCTAAAGAATAAAAACATATATAAAAACAGAGGGGGTATGCTTTTAAACTTTCTTCTTTAAAAAGAACTTAGATAAGAAGCAGACGTTAAAAGGTGAGCTGTAAAATTTCAAACCCATCCCACACTACCAAAATATAATATTTTGCATTTCCATGTATGACAGTAAACAACTGAAGATATTCACAAGAAAAAAACTAAACTCATTACATACTGTTGTGTGGCCTTAATTATCCTTGAAAGCTCTCAGTTATTCAGCAGCAGAGTGGCAGTTACCACTGAGTGGAAAAAGATGTACCACCTTTCACAACTGGGATAAGGTCAAAAACTGTCAACCAAACTGCTTTATAACTACATGTCCAATGAAAATCTGAAAAAGTGTTCAACTTTCTTAACATGTCCATATTATGTTTATTTGGACTAGAAGAGCTGTCACGACAAAACTCAATTGATGAGCATTTACGTCTTCACAGTGTGCCAAAGCAGTAAAGCCACAGAACCTGCAAAGAGGAGCTAGCTTGTTGGGGATGGCAATTAAAAGCAAACACAACACCGCTCTCTGATAGTGTGGTCAAGCTGAAGGCTTTCTATGCATGAATCCAAGCAATGAATTGTAATGAAAATAATTTTATCATTCATTTAACTTATAGTAATTACATTTTGTGAAATCTTTGTTAAAGACCCCTTTTAATCTATTAATAAAATAGATATAATGAAAAGCAAAATCGTATTGTAAGAAATTAATTTTGACTTGCTAATCACCTTCATCATCATGTGTGAAGTACAGAACATGGAATTAGAAAATATTTGCCTTTAGTTTCATCAAGTATATTTTAATATACTTCTAGATGTAGGCCAGTGTTGATGGAGGACACCTGGTCCTCACAGGACTACCACTACAAATCAATGAAAATATTTGAAATGAGCTCAATCTTAAACATATGCAGCAGTAATTTTCCGTTTAGCACTGATGTGAAAGATTTTTCTGCAGAGTAATTTTACTTTTGATATCAGTTTCATCTGTAGTGAGGCATTCTCATTTATTCTTTTCTTAAAGGAAGAGTTTGAAAAAAATGTATCCAACACTTCTCATTTTTAGCTAACAGTAAATCATTTTGGTAATATAGTAGATATATAAAAATTATATAAATATATACATTTTTGTCACAGTTAACTGTTTTTGTGTGTGTGTGTGTGTGTGTGTGTGTGTGTGTGTTAAATATTAATACAGGGTAACATGCATTTTTGTAATTCTTTTATTCTTTCTTTTATTTACTTAAACAGGACTATGGTCATTATTTAATAATATAATTTAAAATTATACCACTAATTCAAATTCAATTGTTATCTATTAATAAATATTACAAATCAAAAATGGAAATCACAAAAAAGATTTAAACTCACAACAAAAACCATTTTCGAATCCCAGATTTTAAAAAACCTGATTTTCAAACTATTTACAGAACTAGAAGTAACTAGTGAAATGTGTGGGAAAAATACAAATAATGAAACTTTGTTATTAGTAATATATGCAATGAAACCGAAGGTAAAATTCATTGAATTGTTTTTACATTTTCTCTGTATGCTCTATAGGCCTATAAGGCCTTAAGTGCTGTGGTTCAGTTCTTTTGGTTCAGTTACTAATAGATTAATATCAGCATTAATAAAACTCTTTCATTTAACCATTTTGCCTCCTTGTCTCCTTTTTTCAACCCAGACACTTTTTGTTACTTTCCCTCATCCCATGGACCTTTTTTTGGGAACGTAACAGATGTGTACAGTAAATGATGTAGAAATGATTGTCACAGAGTACAAACATTTAGGTTATTTAATCCCGGGTGATGTTAAGGCGATGTATCCATTTACATTATTGTGTGTGTTTGTTGACAAGAACTAGAACTTCTCTGGGAAATGAGGACACACCCACATCTGTTCTATACCATAGTAATGGAGGACGTTACAGCTTTCACATAACTTTGAGTGAGCTTTTTGGCATCAAGCACGCACACAGAAAAACCTGCAACCTGGACTTCAAACTAGAGAGACAGCCTCACTGACTGTGTCCTCTGCTTTTACCTCTTAATCTCTTTCTCCTTTAACCCACAATTCAAATCACTCCAAAGCAGTCATGTGCAGTTATTAAGAAGGATGTCTGTAACTTCCTCACATGTGTACTTTTACTCATTTCCTGAGTTATATTTGAGAAAATGATCTTCAAAGAGTGGGTGACTACGTGTAGTGATGCTAGCATTAGCCATGTTAGCCAACATGGTGGTCAGGTTGAATCTAGAGGCACACACTCAGAAGTTCAGCTTGAGTTCCTTTATATTCTTCAGATATCAGTGTTGGGCAGAGTGTAACATCAATGCTGAATGTCCTTTGTAGAAGCACACACTTCTTAGTAGTGTAAAGCTTTCAATCAGAGAGTTCCTGACATCTCTGCGGCTACTTTGCATTGCTTTTTGAAGGACCAGAAGAGTCACGGAAATTCTAATCTAATAGTTAATCAGTTGTCTCATGCAAGAGCTAATCCTGTGGTTAATCCCAAAGCGAATACACTTACTAATATGATAGCTAATCCATGAGCTAACAGGAAAGAGAAATGCAGTAAGAAATTAGATTTGAAAATGAGTGAAATCGCCATTTTAAATGTCAGAAATAAATCTATAATTTTTGAATCCAGACCTGGTCCAATGTTCCATGACCCAGACGAAAATCCCTTCAAACCCCACCCTTGGCCTGCCAGTACTCATCGGCTCATCACTCATCCAAGTGACTTCTTCGGTCTTAGCTCAATACAGGTTTTCCCAATTACACAGTACATTTGCATGATGACTAAACGAGCACCACTGAGAAACAAGTTTCCTGATCATTAATATGCAAACTGTCATGACCATTGATCAGCAACCACTGATCAGTGACCATTGATCAATGTCAATTAATTAATGGCCATGACAATTTACATCTTTCCCCCGGGCTCTTTGAGTTGGTTTATCTGACATTCACACCATTATTTAAAACATTAAGTTATGTCCTTAAACACTGGTTGGGTCCTACCACTATTGATTACAGGCATTACTCAAAATGTCTGTACTTCCAAATGTAAACTACAGAGGTCCTTCGTTTATCGCAGGAGTTATGTTCCAAAAATAACCTGCGATAAGTGAAATCCGCGAAGTAGCCAACTTTATTTTTTACAATTATTATAGATGTTTTAAGGCTGTAAAACCCCTCACTACACACTTTTCTCAGACAGGCATGAACATTTTCACACTTTTCTCTCTTGTTTAAACACTCTCAAAGTTCAAACCTTATAAGGAAAAATAAGTCCTGTATTATAGAATGAAACCAAAGTCACCCGCGGTTGCCTTTGACGGTGCAAAACGTTTCATCGACATTGTTGTGTTTGTTGGGGAGAAAACTTACAAACATACAGTCAGAGGTGGGTAGTAACGAGCTACATTTACTCCGTTACATTTACTTGAGTAAGTTTTTGAAAAAAATGTACTTTTTAAGTACCTTTTTTGCACAATACTTTTTACTTTTACTTGAGTACATTTATGAAGAAGAAACGGTACTTTTACTCCGCTACATTTGCAAAATTCGACTCGTTACTTTAAAAAAAATAATTAGTTTAACACATTAGATAACATGCCGTCAGTGGAGTTTCCGGTAACTTTTTTACCAATGAGACGTGGCCATACAGTCACATGACCAGTGTGAAACCGTGGCGGGCAGAGCGGCCCAAGCGTTTCAAAGTAGCGGACACACGGAAAGAAGAAATGTGATGGCAGAGTCTACGCTAGAGCTGAAGAGGACGAACATCTTTGGCCTCACATACAAAGAATGTTTCGCTTAAAAGCAGCACAAAAGAACAGCTATGTCTTCAGTGTCGGTGTCTTCAGTCAGAGCCAAAACAAACCAGCGTGAAACAACTCAACTCGTTTAACCTGATGAAACGGTAAGTTTTCTCTAAATATCTTTTTAGCTGTGGTTAGCTGGATGTCAGTCTTATGTTACAGCAGCTGTGTCGAGCTCGAGCTGCGAGTCATATTTCCGGCCCTACGTTGTAGTGAGATAAGTTTGTGGGTGTTTTGTGCAGCTTCGGCTGTCTTTTTAACTGCTCGCTGGTTAGCTAGCGTGAGCTTTAAGCTAACAGCTAGCCTGGTTAATGACGCTAGAGTTCCACGCACATGCAAACAGCTCGTCTCTACTGCTTTAACTGTTAAAACAGAAGGCAATACTGCGGCTGACAGGGTTTATTATGTGAAACAGCAGCTTGTTTAGTTTAAACAGTCCACATTAAGCTGGGCAAACACTGTGCGAGTTTTTTCAGTCACGTTATTCCGCTCCTGCTCAAACTGTACAATTAAATCGCAGAGGTTAGAAGTTCATAGGTCACGATGCAGGGTCTCACACTATACGGCCTGATGCTCTGATGCGACCTGAGTACTCAAACTGTGCGTCCATAACATGAAGCTTATCATACAAAATCTGTCACTTGCTCTCCCTCTCTCTGTCTTTCACTCACTCAGACACACATCAACTCTGCTAAATTACTAATGAAAAACATTGACCAAGCAGCTGTGATTGAGCAGCAATGTCCATTCAACTCTTGGTTGTTGTAGTCGTGGATTTCAAACTGGTTTGATAATCATGCGACAATACGATTGATGATTGGGAGCTGGTCGTGAGGTGTTAGCTGCTTTTTGTTACCCCATATATACTACACGATGCACACACGATTAAGGCAAAACACGGCCGATCCCCAAAACTGTTGCGCGACTGAAAAATCGTCTCAAAATGGGCCAAAAATCGCACAGTGTATGGGCAGCTTTTGGAGGCTAGCTCCAAACAAACATCTGCAGCTTGGCAGTGTATACAGCACTATGATGACCAGACCTAATTCTTTTGAAAACCTTACGTCTTTCCACAGGTCTCCACTTCATCAGACATCACCTAGACACAGAGCTGGATGAGGCCAGGACAAACAGCAGCCTAACCGACGAAGATGATGGATCCATGGGGTCAGGAAAGCCAGAAGCAGAGGAACTGGAGAGGTAACTTTCATGTCCATTCACTGGAGGTGTGGATCTATTGCATGGCTTTCCTCAGA
Source organism: Oreochromis aureus (assembly GCF_013358895.1). NCBI lineage: Eukaryota > Metazoa > Chordata > Actinopteri > Cichliformes > Cichlidae > Oreochromis > Oreochromis aureus. The sequence continues at coordinate 4,144,439 of NC_052962.1, read as the reverse complement.
TCAAGAAGCTGTCGATCAAAGTCAATACAGCTCTTCCTGCATCTGCAGCCTGTGAGAGACTTTTTAGTCATGCAGGACTCCTGTTCACTGCCAAACGGTCACAGCTTCACAGCAAGAACCTTGAGAGCAAACTGCTGTCTGATTTGATGTTACAATTAAAAATGTTTGTGTTTTTATCTGAAGAGTTTATAAATATCTGGTTTCCACTGTATATTTGATGAATGTCAGCACAAAGAGGGAGAGAGAGGAACAAGAGCAGGTGAGACACACATGTTAGTCAAATGGTTGTTTACCAAAAGTATCACCGTATCACAGGAACTCATGTATCTCGTACCTAGTGTTTCTTTTTAGGTTTGTTATTTTTCAAATTCTATATTTATTAAGTTATGCAGGCTTGTTTGCACAACAAGGCTAAATAATTATATAAACTTTTCTGAATCTAAATAGTGGACTTTGGTAGAATTAAAAAATAAGTGTAGTGCAGGTCTATGATGGTTTTAGTGCTACTATCATCTAGTTCTGGTTCTAGTTCTGTCCTGGTTAAGTCCTAAGTAGTCCTGATTTTGAACTGTTGTAGTCCTGTTTTAATTCCAGATCAGTTCTGGGTCTGGTTGAATTGGGGTTTAGTCCCTGTGTCTTGATACAGCCCCGACTTTGTTCTGCCTTGCTGCTTAATTTAAAAATTAGTTTAAGGTGTCCTGCATATGTGATATATATTTTTCCCTATATGAAGTCATTCTTTTTGAACAAAACTGAAAACAGAGGCAATTAATCTTTCAGCTGAAGCTGAACCACCATTTCACTGAAGAAACAATTTATGGTAAAGTGAGCCATACACATATGAACATCCACATAGTGGAAATTTGTATTTGTCTTTTATAATTAGTTTTACTCTGATTTCAGTGTTTATTTGTGAGTGTAGTTTTTACATTTTTACATATTACATTGTGTTAATCCACTGTCTATACTTCAGGGTATTTTAGTATACAGAATAAGTTTTGTTAGAATGTCTATTCTTATGGGATTTTAGCACAGATGTTTTTTTTGTTTTTGTTTTTTTTATTCCTGCTGCCTGCCTTGGGAATAAACTTTTCCTGATTATACCTGTTGCATCTCTTTGTCATTCGTTTCTGATTTACTTAATCCCTCCTTGTATTTAAAAGAACCACCCCTAGTATGACATTCTGGCGCATCAGCTGCAGTCTGTTATGTTGAAGTTGCCTCGTTCTAATGTTTTCTCTGAGGCTGCTGTAAATGCGAATATATTCACTGTGGGTTTTGCTTGAAAAAGCTTTACGTTGTGAAAAACTGAAATCTTGAAATTAGAATTGTTGTGCCTTATTTTGTGGATCTTTTTACATATATTCCTTTTGAAAATACTAAAATTTGTATATTTATTTATTTTTGATTGTCTGATAGCATTTATTTATAAAATAAATCGGACATTTCAAACAGTTACTCACTAGATACTCCTACTTGAGTAGCCTTTTCACCAAGTACTTTTTTACTCTTACTCGAGTAACTTTTTTGACGACTACTTTTTACTTTTACTTGAGTAATAATATTTTAAAGTAATGATACTCTTACTTGAGTACAATTTTTGGATACTCGACCCACCTCTGCATACAGTACAGCACTTCAGAGTCACACTGCTAGGGATCAAAGATTTATGTACATTTGACAAGCTGAACGCATTCTGTCCTGTACAGGAGACACAGCACAAGATTGATTGACAATGGTCTACAGCTAATTAGGACACTGGAAAAAAAAAAAGGAAAAAGGTGAATCGCGCTATAGCGAGGGGCCGCTGTACTTATTTTCTATAATTCTGACCCATCAAGCAATGAGCTGGTTTGCTCCTCTAGATTCAGTCATCCCAACATTCTACTTGAAAAACAAGACACCCATGAGTAAAACTGGCAACTATCCAAAAAACAAAAACACAAAGAGTCCTAGAACTCCATATTTTTGCCATTATTCTTTGGCAAATCACTTGGTTAGACATATAACACACAATTTGGGAAAATATTGGAGTTTCAGACCTACCATTCAGCCACTCTGACAGCCTGGTGGAAACATTTTCTGGAATATCTAATATTTAACTTAAATCAGTTATCCATTATTAATATTAATCACTCATCCTGTTCTTCCTTCTTGGCTTGTTACCATTGCCATTATTGTTGTTGCTGGTTGTTATTATAATCCTTAACACAATCCAATATTTGAATTATTAATTTTTCTACAAATAGCTATGCTAAAAGAAAAGACAATAATAGTGGCAATGACAGCTATTAACATTTTTAACGTTTTTGTGCATTTTTTTGTGTTGCTTACATATTCCATTTAGTGTTGTTCTATTATTATATATTGTCATATTGTGTCACACACACAATAGCTGATTAATCAGAATAAAGATTCTATTTAACACTGGACACAGGTAATCACAGAGGATTGATCACTGTAAGAGAGGAGAAGCGTATTACTCCATTGAATGTGAACAGGTAAGTTAGGAGGATATTTTCTAAGGAGTAAACATGGCAGATTTTCTTACTTTTGAAATTTTAACAGCATCGATTCTGGAAGCACGCATCCAGGTGAATGTTTGTTGGAGAGGTGAAGTGAGAAGCCAAGATGTCCTATCCTTGTTCTTTTCAGAGTCCGGAGGATTCAGGAGGGCAGGTGTAGCTGAGATATAATGTACTGAGTGAGTCACAGTGAACTTTCTCAAAACTGCATTGTATAAATTTTATGTTTTACTATTTAAATATAATTTTTTTAATACTAAGGGTCCACATGTCACTGTTGTTTCCACTGGGACACTGCAAGTAAGCATGTTGCATGTGTGGGGGTTCCCACCCAGACTGCACACTGGTAAAGCACATTCTCTGTAGCTCCTTACATTTAGTGTATTTTGCTTTACTAAGTATTAGTTCTTAAGGCTAAAGGTCCCCAAAGTGCTTTTGGTTACTCTGAATGAGAAAAATACCAATCAAAACTTCCATTTATCGATTATACCACCCATTTATGTGTTTTTCACTTGTGCTTAACAGGGATGAATGCTAAAAAAAAAGCTTCTTTGTATCATGGACAACCCTCCCACCCCATGCACACCTCCATGATGGACTATCGGAGCACACGCAGCTAAAGACTCATCGCCCTGAAATGCAGAACTGACCGCCACAGGAAATCCTTCGTATGGGTGGCAATAAGACTGTACAACTCTTCCTTGCTCTGTTGGTGATTTTCCTCAGGATTAATACCAAAGTTATTCTGTTCCCATTCAGACCATGCAATATCACCCAATCATCATCTCCCCATCATACGCTGCTACTCTCTTTTATTCAATTGCACAATATACTATGTCACTTTTTAGAATCACCTGCACTGATAGCTAAGTTATTTATTTTTCAGGATATAGTTGTATTGTTACTTCGTTAGTTATTTGATATTATATTTTGCACTATCCTACTGTATATTACTGTATACTGCTAATACATTCTTATTGTATATATTGTATATCTTATTCCTCTGTTCCTCTGTCTCTCTTGCTGCATTGAGCATGTGTATGACAAAAGAATTTCCCTCGGGATAAATAAAGTTCTTATGTTATCTTATGAAGAGAGGCCTACTGCTGTGTGTGTCGACTGATTTTGCTGCTGCATTTTGTCTTTTAGGTATGTGTAAAGATCCGAGTCACGTATAGATTTTGTTTTATGTGTATAATGAGTTCGTTCTACGGCTGCACGATAAATAGTATTTAACATTTAGAGAAAGTTCTCATAGCCATCTCCCAGAAGTAAAATTATGCACAGTTTCTTTCAATACTACTGACATTTATTTAGACTTTTCTTGTCTTCAATTGATCTTTCTGAATTAGCAATTACTTCTTCTAAACCAAATGTGTCAAACTCAAGGCCCGCAGGCCACATCCAGCCCGGCGTACATTTATATCCGGCCTAAAGTGTGCAACTGAATTTGACACACCTGCTCCAAACTATGTCTTTTTGACTCCATTCCTGCAAGACTGCTCAAAGAAGTCCTGCCATTAATTAATGCTTCAATCTTAAATATGATCAACCAATCTTTATTAACAGGCTATGGACCACAGGTCTTCAGCAGGCAGTAGTTAAACCATTACTCAAAAGGCCATCAGTTGACTGTTAGCTAATTATAGGCCAATCTCCAACCTTCCTTTCATATCAAACATTCTTGAAAGAGGAGTTGTCAAACAGCTAACAGATCATCTGCAGAGGAATGGCTTATTTGAAGAGTTTCAGTCAGGTTTCAGAGCTCATCGCAGCACAGAAACAGCTTTAGTGAAGGTTACAAATGATCTTCTTATGGCCTCTGACAGTGGACTCATCTCTGTGCTTGTCCTGCTAGACCTCAGTGCAGCGTTCGATAGCATCAACCATAATATCCTATTAGAGCGATTAGAGCATGCTTTAGTTATTACACGCACTCCACTGCAGTGGTTTGTATCATATCTACTAATAAACTCCAATTTGTTCATGTAAATGGAGAGTCCTCTTCACACACTAATGTTAATTATAGAGTTCCACAGGGTTCAGTGCTAGGACCAATTCTGTTTACATTATAAATGCTTCCCTTAGACAGTATCATCAGAAGCCATAGCATTACATTTCATGCTATGGTGATGACACCCAGCTCTATCTATCCATGAAGCCAGATAACACACACAAATTAGTTAAACCGCAAGAAAGACCTGGATGGCCTCTAATTTTCTGCTTCTAAATTCAGATAAAACTGAGGTTATGGTACTCTGCCATAAAAATGTTAGAAATATAACATCTAACCAGATGCTTACTCTGAATGGAATTACCTTGGCTTCCAGTAACACTGTGAGGAACCTTGGAGGAAAAACTGATCTCACAGCCCATTGCTCGCCAGTGGTGATAGTTTCAGTAATTGTGCAAAGGTATGTTTTATAAAGTTGGGGAAACCTGCAGTCAGCTGAGACTAGAGACTTCCCACTGAAAACGCTACGTTCAGATGAACAGAATCAACTTTTTGGGATTAAAAAGTACGCTTGTCTTGATTGCTTGGTTGACTCAGTCTACATCTTTGGGTTGCTTTTTCTGTGCTGTGTCACAGATGTTCAAAATATTTAAGAGATAAACAAGAAAATTACTTAGTTTCCATTAGAGCTACCAATTTGCATTTAAAAAAAAATGGCATTTCAGTCTTTTTATTTTTTTAATACACGTACAGTGCTGTGAGAAGACAAATTATTTTATATTATGTCATTTTCTGTCTCTTCTTAATGATTTTCAACAATACGTTAACGTAAGGATGATAATTTATTCTAATTGCAAATATAGCCAAATGTCTACTGGACTACGGAGTAAAATGGTGAAAATCTGCAGGATAAAGAAGACAGTCGGCACCTGTACCGTAATATCTGAAATATAGTGCAACAAAAGTCTAGCTGCGGCTGGCTTGACCGCCATGACCCGCCTTACCTCCCACTCTTTCATGAAGCTCTTGACCTCCTTGGGTTCTGCACTCTTATGTCTTCTAAACTCGTCCTTCACATATTGGTCACCAAGGGCTCGGAGCTCTATTGGCAGGAAGCGGCGCAGGATTCTCTTGTAAAGTGAACGGACTCTGGAGACGTGAGCGCACACCGCCATCAAGTGCACAGAAACCGTATCTAACACGGCAGGATTAAATAAATAAATAAATATAGGAAAACGGCTACAGGATAAATTTGGATAAAGACAAACCTGGTGCAATTAAATTAATAGTGCTACAGCAAATGTAGTAATATTTACATAGCATTTTTCTAGTCTTACTAAGCACTCAAAGAATTCGATCCTACAAGCAACATTTTCATATTCACATACTTTAATACAACACTTTATTCTATGCCTTTTAGCACTTGTGAAAAATCTAACATTCACACTTACAGGTCTGATAGATGCACTGGGAAGAATTTAGGATTCAGTATTTTGCCCAAGGACAATTGAGGACTAAAACACTGACCCTCCAATGAGTAGATGACCCTACTTTAAACATGCTGGATCACATTTACATGGCAGACATTAAGAGCTGTCTAAAGATTTTAAAAGGCAGAAATTGCAGAACAAGAAAATGGAATTCAAAAGAGGAATACTGAAGAAATGCAGGGCAAAATGCAAACAGTCACTGGACAGCCGTATTGTGATACGGCTGGATGTGAAATTACCATTATGCTTATATTATTAGTGTGCTAATGTACTTCAGGAGTAGCATGACATCACTTTTATTTGCACCAAAAAACAAAAAAAAAAGGGTCACACAAAGCAACACAGAATTAATACACAGCATTTTAACGTAATCAAATATTCTTAAAAGAATACTTTGAGCACCACCCTTTACCTAAAGCACTCACAGTTTTAAATTCATCATAGTCATATGTTGTTGTTGTTTTGTTTTTTTTCTTTCTGTCCAAGCACAGCTCTCTGGCCTGCAGCTTCACTTCCTGTCCTCTTGTATGTCAAACTGTCTTTTGGATTTGGTGGCTTCCACCATGAGTTCATACAGTTGGCTGATCTGTTCATCCTGGAATTCATTGAGCTTTTTCTGTGACAAGTTGTCCCCAAACTTCACTGAGCTGTATCTTTCCCCAGCTGACTCCAGAACCTGAGTCTGCAGAGAGTTCTTGTAGTTCTGCCATGGAGATTGGGGATGAAGGAAACAAACATAGATTGCATCAAGTTTGAGCATTTAGCATCTGCTCTCCCACACACTTATTAAAAACATTGTGGCTGCTATTTTTATTGCTATGCAGTGAAATATACATTAACATGAATGGAATAAATCTTCATTGGGAATAACTATATTCAAATGATTTGAAATCCTGTCTTCCTTTTTGAATCAGTGAGAAATGTTTCATATATTTTTTATTATTTCTTTGGATTAGGATCTAATTTAAATCACGCTAAATAACTACTAATCATCAAATCATTGCTAAACCAGCATCCAGTGGGGTAAGAAAATGAGGAAAAGCAGTAATATTAGTCAAATGACATGTATTTAAATGTTCTTGAGCAGTAACCGAATATTAATGATGCATTTTTTGCTATGCTTGAGATCCTTGAGCCTCAAGGACACAGGTCACAAGTCACCAGAGGTCGAGAGGAGATCGCCCCGAGTAAGTGAAATAGTTATGGCACCGTATTCTGGTAATTGCAGTTAAAAAATGGCATTTCAGTCTTTTTATTTTTTTAATACACGTAGAGTGCTGTGAGAAGACAAATTATTTTATATTATGTCATTTTCTGTCTCTTATTAATGATTTTCAACAATACGTTAACGTAAGGATGATAATTTATTCTAATTGCAAATATAGCCAAATGTCTACTGGACTACGGAGTAAAATGGTGAAAATCTGCAGGATAAAGAAGACAGTCGGCACCTGTACCGTAATATCTGAAATATAGTGCAACAAAAGTCTAGCCGCGGCTGGCTTGACCGCCGTGACCCGCCTTACCTCCCACTCTTTCATGAAGCTCTTGACCTCCTTGGGTTCTGCACTCTTATGTCTTCTAAACTCGTCCTTCACATATTGGTCACCAAGGGCTCGGAGCTCTATGGGCAGGAAGCGGTGCAGGACCAAAATTCTCTTGTAAAGTGAACGGACTCTGGAGACGTGAGCGCACACCGCCATCAAGTGCACAGAAACCGTATCTAACACGGCAGGATTAAATAAATAAATAAATATAGGAAAACGGCGACAGGCAGGACAAAGTCCCAGACCACAACATTCCCAAGTACAATTATTCAACTCAAGTCCGGAAATTGGTCTTCTTCGTTTAGTCAACAAACTAGTTGACTGGCGCATTTTCGCCCCCTCCTGGACACAGTAGACTATTTCAGCCGAAAGAAATTTTTATTGGAAAGTATTTCATCTCTTAACTTTTAAAAATTATTTCATCAAAATGAAAACTTAAAAAAAATTCAATTTGATTATGAAAGAGAGAAGCAAGCAAGATCAGCAGCCAGTGAAAAGTCTGCTATGATAAAACTCTCATCATCTTTCTGTAATTTCATGATTTTTGTGTGTGTACATTTCTTTATAGGCAGTCCAAAAAGACATTATTTATTCTCATTTGATCAAGTCCCAGAAACGACTTTCTTGTTGTTATTTCAGTTTTGGGCATTAAAGGCTTTTATGTCTACATATAAACATGGATTACATGTAGTTTAAGTCCCATCTTCAATTTACAAAATATGTCTCTCTTTGAATTCCAGGCTAGAGATACAAAAGACATGATCATTTTTCAGTTTCCTCCAAATGACTCTCATTAAAATCACTGTAGTGACTGTGTTTAGCTTTTCCATCAGCCTCTTCAATCCACTGCAGTTCTTGCTAAACAGAGATCAACAAAAAAAAGTTGACTAGAGTTGAATATCACTTGACAGCTGGATTTGAAGGAACTTAGCCTCAAAGACTTGGAAAATCATTTGATTGTGATACATTTAGAGGAGTTAGAGTTTTCACTGAGTAAATATCATCAGATTGTCCTCAGTGTCTTTATTATCAAACCAAAGGGTTTAAAAAGGTGAAAATCTTTCTCACAATTGTAAATTTCTCATATAACTGAAATTTGGGGACACATACACACAGCAGCAGTGAAGATGACTTCACTGCTGCTGTTGAGAGTTTAACATGGAGCTGGAGTCTGTTTACACGCAGCAAAGAGGAGCCGTTACAGAGATGTGAGCTCAGGCTGAGTGGAAGAAAAACGTGTTTCTAGCAACCTTCCTGTGATCACCATTAAAACTTTTACTGGGACAAAAGCTTGCAGTTCAATTCAATTCAATTTTATTTATATAGCGCCAAATCACAACAAAAGTCGCCTCAAGGCGCTTCATAGGTACAGAGAAAAACCCAACAATCATATGACCCCCTATGAGCAAGCACTTTGGCGACAGTGGGAAGGAAAAACTCCCTTTTAACAGGAAGAAACCTCCGGCAGAACCAGGCTCAGGGAGGGGAGGGGCCATCTGCTGCAACTGGTTGGGGTGAGAGAAGGAAGACAGGATGATTCTCTTGCTGTGGAAGAGAGACAGAGGTTAATAACAGATATGATTCAATGCAGAGAGGTCTATTAACACATACTGAGTGAGAAAGGTGACTGGAAAGGAAAAACTCAATGCATCATGGGACTCCCCGGCAGCCTACGTCTATTGCAGCATAACTAAGGGAGGATTCAGGGTCACCTGGTCCAGCCCTAACTATATGCTTTAGCAAAAAGGAAAGTTTTAAGCCTAATCTTGAAAGTAGAGATAGTGTCTGTCTCCCGAATCCAAACTGGAAGCTGGTTCCACAGAAGAGGGGCCTGAAAACTGAAGGTTCTCCCTCCCATTCTACTTTTAAATACTCTAGGAACAACAAGTAAGCCTGCAGTGCGAGAGCGAAGTGCTCTAATAGGGTGATATGGTACTACAAGGTCATTAAGATAAGATGGGGCCTGATTATTTAAGACCTTGTATGTGAGGAGCAGGATTTTGAATTCAATTCTGGATTTAACAGGAAGCCAATGAAGGGAAGCCAATACAGGAGAAATATGCTCTCTCTTTCTAGTCCCTGTCAGTACTCTTGCTGCAGCATTTTGGATTAACTGAAGGCTTTTCAGCGAGTTTTTAGGACATCCTGATAATAATGAATTACAGTAGTCCAGCCTGGAAGTAATAAATGCATGAACTAGTTTTTCAGCATCACTCTGAGACAGGATATTTCTAATTTTAGAGATGTTGCGCAAATGGAAGAAAGCAGTCTTACATATTTGTTTAATATGTGCATTGAAGGACATGTCCTGGTCAAAAATGACTCCAAGGTTCCTCACAGTGTTACTGGAGGCCAAGGTAATGCCATCCAGAGTAAGAATCTGCTTAG